>NC_080712.1:34322645-34387645 GCF_019097595.1 Hemibagrus wyckioides | reverse complement strand
AGTTAAGAATATATAGGGAAAAGTAGGAAAAATTAAATGGTAGAAATCACAAACGAAAATAACTTGAAAGTCAAGTGTCAGATATGCATATGCAAATATATGTCTATGTATATATATGTATATATCGTATCAATATAGCAGTAAATATTATAAATAATGAAAAATAAAATAAAATAATAATAATAATAATAAAAATAGTAATATAATGTATACAAATATAAAACTGCTATATAAACTAAATATAAAAAACAAACAAAAAAAACAAATATAAAAACAAAAATATAATACACTAATATAATACAGTACAATATAGTATATATATAGTATATGTGAAAAATAGAACAATATAAATAAATATATATGTGTAGACTATAATATATAGAAGATACAGTATATGCATATATGTAGATAAAATGGTCAACTTTGAAATGGTGTAGCAAATGAATACAGTATATACAGTGTGCATATGTAAGATAAATATATAAATTTATATGTAGATGTATATATAAGGCAAATATAAATGTCCAATTGAACAGGGAGTAAAGTGACAGTGCAGTGTGCACACAAAGATGTACAGAAAAGATGTACAGTGAGAGTGTTATTGTGTGTACAGAGTAGTGCAGTGTACAAAGTAGTGCAATTATTGCCTGTGCAACAATCAGGTGGGGTAGAATGTCTTGACTTGTGGGGGTAAGTCCAGAAAGTCCAGATCCTAGGTGTACTGGTTGAGGGCCCGAATGGCCTGCGGGAAGAAGCTCCTCCTCATTCTCTCTGTGTTCGCCTTCAAGGAACGGAAACGTTTCCCTGACCTCAACAGAGAGAAGAGTCCATTGTTGGGATGACTGAGGTCCTTCATAATCTTCCTGGCTTTGGTCCAGCACCGCTTGCTGTATATGGTGTCCAGGTCAGGAAGCTCAGTGCGGATGGTACACTCGGCTGATCGCACCACCCTCTGGAGAGCTTGTCTGTCCTGTTTGGTGCTGTTCCCAAACCAGGCTGTGATACTTCCCGTCAGGATGGTGCAGGTGTAGAATGTCTTTAGCACCTTTGAGGGCAGTTTAAAGTCCTTCAGGCGTCTGAGATGATAAAGACGCTGCCAGGCCTTCTTCACCAGGGTGCTGACGTGACAGGACCATGACAGGTCCTGAGTGATGTAAACACCTAGGTCCCGGAAACTGTCCACTCTCTCCACTGGGGTCCCATTGATAGTCAGGGGCTGGTAATTCCTCTCCTGCTTGTTGCTGAAGTCCACTATTGGCTCCTTAGCCTTGAGATTGTTGACCACTATCAGCTCCTTAGTCTAGAGATTGTTGACCTGGCACCATAATTCCAGGTTTTTAATCTCCTCTAGGTAGGCCGTCTCGTCGTTATTGGAGATCAGGCCCACCACCACAGTATCGTCCGCAAACTTCACGATGTTGGTGGAGCTCGAAGTGGCCACGCAGTCAAAGGTGTACAGAGAGTACAGCAGGGGGCTCAGAACACAACCATGGGGGGCTCCAGTGCTGAGGGTGAGTGAGTGTGAGACATGGTTGCCCACCCGTACTGCCTGAGGTCTGTCTCAAAGGAAGTTGGAGATCCACCGACACAGGGATGGGCTAAGGCCCAGGATCTCCAGCTTAGTGGTGAATATGGAGGGAATTATGGTGTTAAACGCTGAACTGTAGTCAACAAACAGCATTTTGACATAATTCCCCCTTCTGCTGTCCAGATGGCTCAGGGCTGCGTGATCGAGGTGTGCGATGGCGTCCTCAGTACATCGGTTGGGACGGTACGCGAACTGTAGCGGGTCCAAGGTGTCAGGTAGGGAAGAAGTGATGAAGTCTCTGATGAGTCTTTCGAAGCACTTCATCACCACTGAGGTCAGGGCCACTGGGCGGTAGTCATTCAGGCAGGCGGGCTGGGGTTTCTTGGGGACAGGAACAATGGTGGACCATTTGAAGCACGTCAGGATTGTAGACTGTTCCAGGGAGAGGTTGAAGATCTCAGTGAACACAGGAGCAAGCTGGTCAGCCCAGGCCTTCAGGACCCGACCTTTGATGCCATCTGGTCCTGCTGCCTTCCTGGTGTTCACTCTCCTTTCTCACGTCGTGATGATGAACTCGTTGTCCTCTCAAACATGCTCCTCGTGTGTGCTGCCTATAGTGCTGTTAGCACTGCTAACGCCGTTTGCGCTGTGAGCTGCACCCTCGAAGCGAGCATAAAAGGTGTTTAGCTCGTCTGCCAGAGAAGCGTTCTGGAAGATGGTGTTTTGTAGTCCGTCATTGTTTTTAGCCCCTGCCACAGACTCCTAGAACCACTTTGGTGAAATTGTGACTCTAGTTTCTGTCCATAGCGCCGCTTCGCCTCCTTCACCACTCTGCGCACGCTGTGAGATGCAGCTTTATACTCGTCCATGTTACCGCTGGCGAGCCCCTTGTGGTACGCAGCAGAGCGGGATCTCAGGGCATCGTGGACGGATTTATCCACCCACGGCTTCTGATTGGGAAACGTTCTGATGATAGTCTTGTGAACTGTGTCATCTGCCAGTTTCCCGATGAATCCCACAACTGCTTCCGTAAACATGTTGACGTTATCAGAGCTGCGCCGGAACATGTCCCAGTCTGCATCCTCCAGAGCGTCCTGCAGAGCGGCCACCGATTGGTCCATCCAGCGTAAGACCTCCCTCCGAGCCGGAACTTTCTGCTTGAGCCTTTGTTTATATTTTGGCATGAGCAAGATGGCGGTGTGGTCGGATTTCCCAAACGGTGGGCGAGATTGTGCCTTGTAGCTGTCTTTAACTGTAGTGTAGCAGTGGTCCAGTGTCCTTTCACCCCTGGTGGGGCAGCTGATGTGCTGGTAAAAGTTTGGCGCTGCGCGTTTGAGGTTGGCGCTGTTAAAGTCCCCCGCCACAATAAGCACAGCGTCCCGGTGTTGAGTCTGGTGTTGTATGAGTTCTTCATGCAGCTTGCATAAAGCAGTGTCCGTGTCCACCTGAGGCGGAATATAAACGGCGCTGACTACGACTGATGTAAACTCCCGAGGAAGATAAAAAGGATGACATTTGATGGGCAATAGTTCCAGGTTGGGTGTGCAGGAGCGTGTGAGAGGAACAATGCTCATGCTGTTGCACCAGCTACTGTTCACCATTAAACACACGCCACCTCCTCTTGACTTCCCCGATTCCAATGTTCTGTCCATGCGGTGAACTGAGAAGAACTCCGCCGGCTGGATGGCGTGGTCCGGTACCGCTGGGTTCAGCCGCTGGGTTCAGCCTCTGCATGAAGCAGAGGAGATTGCAGTCCCGAATGTCTCTCTGGAACTTTACCCTGGCCCTGAGGTCATCGAGCTTGTTCTACAGTGACTGGACGTTGGTGAGCAGGATGCTAGGCAGAGGTGTGCGGTGTGCACGGGCTCTCAGCCTGTTCCTGATGCCCCGGGGCCGCTGCTTCGGGTTGCGTCCTTTGTTCTCCCTCAGGATCTCACTCGGCCAGCTTGGATCTGGGGTCAAAAACGTCGAATTGTGAGTACATTGTACACCAATAGAAATAAGAGTATCTCTATTGTAACAAAGGTACTCCATGATGAAGAATTAGCCGGTATTACTGTACTGAAACTTAAATTAAAAGACAAAAACAAAGAAAAAGTGGTAGGAGCAGTCGTGACGGCAGCCGACCTCACCAGCACCATCTTCCTGCATTTATCCCAGCACCATGTGAACAAATCTCAGTAAGACACTTATAGATCCTCTCTCTCTCTCTCTCTCTCACACACACACACACACACACACACTAAAAGTAGTGTGTGTACTCAGGATTCAGACAGAAGGTCTTTCAGAGTTTTCAGAATCTTCACTGCTGTCACTGTGAGAGAGAAGAAGAAAAACAAATGACAAACACTGTAGCTCTGACTCGGACACAAGAAGGAAGAACTCTGTGTGTGTGTGTGTCTGTGTGTGTCTTACTGCAGCAGGGTGTGTAGGCGTTGTGCAGGGTGTGTCTCCTCGTCGATGGGGTAGGATCTGAAGATGAGCAGGCCGAGGATGATGAGGGAGACAGGTACAGCAGACACCAATAGCTTCAGTGTTAATTTCACAGAGTCAGGCTGCACACACCTCCTCGACACGTAACCTGCAAAACTGCACACACACACACACACACAGACACACACACACACAGAAAGACAGACAGTGAGCCAATAATGAGACAGAGTCATAAAGAGACTGATGGAGTGATACAGAGACAGAAAGTAATAAAATGGATAAAGTATACCACTTTTACATGTCAGTACACCCGCAAAAATAGGTGACACCAAATACAGGTAAACGAGTTCCCCAGGACTGAAGCAACCTGATAAATTATGGTCATTTGTAGTGGCAGGACTGCATGAGGGCGAGTGACTGTCCAGAAAATAGCAGTTCAAAAGTCGGCCAAGGAAACCAGCAACTGAGGAGAGCTTATGATGCAAAGTCATTTAACAACTGTCAAGCAGCCAGGAAATATGGAGTGTAATGTCAGGAGACGGCGAGCCCAAAAAGATAGTCTTAGAAATGCTAATAGTCAAAGAAAAGCTTACCGCGGTCCTAAAAGCGGCCGGTTCGAAGAAACCGACAGGCACGTGTGTCAGTATGTAACTGAAAAAAGAAATGAGGGGCTACTAATAACCAGAGCCGTCATCCGGTTAAAGCCACTGGAAATCGCTAAAGAGCTGGGCATACCGCCCACTGAGTTCAAAGCTAGCCTTGGATGGTGCAGAAGAATGATGCGGCGCAATGGATTAGCATTACGACGTAGAACATGTCTTGCCCAGCGCTTACCCTCTGACTTCACGGAGAAACTGCTGGCTTTTCAGCGCTATGTGATCAGTTTAAGGAAAAAACACTCATATCCCCTGGATCAGATCGGTAACGCAGATCAAACATCTGTGTTTTTTGATATGCCAACATCTGTCACTGTACAGAAAAAAGGCGAGAACTCAGTCCGTGTTAAATCTACTGGGAATGAGAAGAGCCGAGTGACCAAACTTCCCCCGTACGTGATTTTAAAGCACAAGACGGTACCCAAAGAGGCAATACCTGCTGGAATTATACAGGCAGGTATAATTCCAGGTCTGGATGGAGACTGAGTTTGTGGTGGACTGCTTAAAGTGGTGTGGGGCAGACGATGTGGGACACTCAGAAATAAGAGGAACATGCTAATTTTGGATGCTTTCCATGGACATGTGACTTCGCCGGTCAAAAAGCAACTGCGTGCAATGAACGGTGACGTCGTCAATCCATACCGGGGGGATGACAAGTCAGATACAGGTGCTGGATGTTGTGGTTAACAAGCCAATCAAAGATGGTGTGTGTGCAAGAGATACACAGAGTGGCTGCTGTCTGGGAATCACACACTCACACCATCCGGAAACATTCAAAAGAGTCACATTCACTATCTTTATACAGTAAATACACTATTTTGGTGTTTTACGTGTTTTAGTTATTACCAGCCACTAGAATGGTTCTTTTTTATTTTGATTTGACAGATTCTTTAGAGTGATTATTTAAGATACTGTAGATAGTCAGCTCAGACCAGACTGGTCATTTTCTTCTGATCTATCTCATCAACAAGGTGTTTCAGCTTGCAGACCCTCCTCACAGTTTTTTATTTTCACACAATTTTGTGAATCTCTAGAGACTGTTTGTTGTGTTTGAACGTTATATTACATGATCACCACTTTAATAGATCATTCCAGGCTGTGCCAGAGGTGTCGCTGATGAATGAGATGGGAATGGAGATGTAAGTGTGAAGAGAAGAAGTGAGTAAAAAAGTTTGGCTAAGAAGATACCACTGCGTCTGTCTCGATTATTAATATGGCAACACCACAAATTGGCGACGAGGATGAGTGCCTCAGTGCCGAGCCCGCCTCCATTTCTTCCAACTGCGAGTGAGCCGAGCATTCCGTTTGACATTTGGCGGAAAATATTTGATAATTATATGCTAGTCATACAAGCTACTGGAGACCCATGGCCAGATGCTAGGAGACAGGCAGTCTTGCTACATTGTTTGGGCATAGAGGGATAGCGTCTGTTTTACACACTGCCAGACCAAGGTACAACATTTGATGAGGCGATGGAGGCACTTAAGAAACATTTCGTACCTCAAATAAATGTAGTGTCCTGTAGACACACATTTCGCCAAAGAGTTCAGAAACCTGATGAAACTATTAGCCAGTATGTATCCGCGCTATGGGCTTTAGCAGCGCCATGTGCCTTCGGACAAATGGAAAGTGAAATGCTAACGGGCCAACTGATCGCCAATGCTTCAATGAGAGCTGTTAGAGACAAGCTGCTGCTGGAAGATGACCTCACTCTGGAGAGAGCTGTGACCATCGCATGTCATGTGGAAGCTGCAGTTAATAACTCCACATTACTTTGTAAACCCAGTTTATGCATTATGGCAACGGTTCAAGCTATCGCGTCGGAGAAGAAGCTTTAAAAGGGAAAAGGGAGCGAGACCACTGAAAGCAACACAACCTGCTCCGAAACAAGGCGAGTTTCATAAACAAACGACCAGCAATCAGCATCGAAAAAAATGCTTTCGATGTGGTTCAGGAAGACATCTTGCTGATAATAAAAGTTGCCCAGCTCTTAAAGTTACATGCAGAAATTGCGAAAAAAGGGACACTTCGCCAAAGTTTGCAGATCATCAGTGATGGAGGTACAAGAAATGACTAGTCCCGAGTTAGCAATACATTATGTTGATTATGTCACTCAAGCTGCTGCAGCCATTGATAAAATCCCATGTGTATTAAGCATAGAAGCTCCCGATGGAAACAAGCATGATGTACAGTTGGTTGTTGACACTGGTGTTTCAGTCTCTATAATTCCAGAAACTGTATACAAGAAGTATTTTCTGCAATGTCCACTGGATAAACCTAGAACTAAACTGGTTACTTATTCAAAGGGACATCTACCAATTATCGGATGTTTTTCAGGTACTGCAGAACTTCCTCAATGTGATATCTTGTCTTCTGCTACTTTCTATGTAGTTACAAGTGGATCACCACCACTGGGTTTGGATCTAATTAAAACTTTGAATCTAAATATTCTAGGAGGTGTAGCACCTTGAAACACTTAGTAAAATGAAGCCATCACTTCTGACTAACATGCCTAAAGCTCCAGTGTGCACTGTCTCACCAGTACCAACTACTAACCTAGGATGTATAACGGGATTTGTCCACAGGGTCAGATTAACAAGTCAGGAAAGCCTGTAAGACAAAAATTACGGCACCTACCTTTTAGCATTCGAAATGAAGTATCAGCAGAAATAAAACGCTTACTTCATGCAGGGATCCTTGATCAAATAGAGGCATCGAAATGGGTAAGTTCTCTGGTAGTGGCACGTAAAAGCAGTGGAGACATTCGACTGTGTGTGGACTTCAGAGAGCCTAATAAAAGCATTACAATGGATTGCTACCCACTTCCACACATTGAAGACATCTTCACTGAATTAGCAGGTGCTACAAATTACAGTCAGATTGATTTTAGTTCTGCATATCATCAACTGCCACTCCATCAGGATAACCAAGATCTCAACTCAGGGAGTTTTTCCTTGCCACCGTTGCCTCAGGCTTGCTCATTAGGGATAAAATAAAATAGGGATAAAATAGTTTAATAATTAAATTTAATAATTTTTTTCTTATTTTGAGTTATTTAGTTATTTTTTATTTTTTATTTTAATTTTTCCCCTCCCCTTAGTGTTTTTCTTCTTTTGTAAAGCTGCTTTGAGACAATGTTCATTGTAAAAGGTGCTATATGATAAATTGAATTGAATTGAATTGACACACATGAGGGACTCTTCCGTTTCACCCGGGTTCCTTTCGGATTCGCCTCAGACCCTTCAGATTTTCAAAAAATGATGAGGACTTTTCTGGGAGAAAAAACTACCTTGTTGATATCATAGTATATGGGAACTCTAAAGAAAGTCACGACAAGCACCTAAACTCTGTGCTCCAAAGACTATCTGAAGTTTGCCTGGAGATCAACATTAACAAAATTCATTCAGTAGAAAAGGCATTCTGGGTCATGAAAAGATGGTCTGTGTCCCTGTGTCCATTCTAAGTGACAGAAAACGCTGGAATGCAGCACGTCTGTCTGTTTGCCTGGAGAGAGTTGATAACCCTTCACAAGCTGAAATTTCAAGGAATGAACCCTAGGAGAGGTGTTGTGTTTGAACATTGTATTACACGATTACCACTTTAACAGGTCATTCCAGGCTGTGCCAGAGGTGTCGCTGATGAATGAGATAGGAATGGAGTGTGAAGAGAAGAAGTGAGTAAAAAGTTTAGCTAAAAAAGGTACCACTGCGATTATTAATAGGGCAACACCACACTGTCGTGTGTGAAAATCCCAGGAGATCAGCAGTTTCTGAAATATTCAAACCAACTTATCTGGCATTAAAATCCAAGCCACGGTTAAAGTCACAGAGAAATCTTTTTTTCATTCTGATGTTTGATGTAAACATTAAATGAAGCTCTTGCTCTCTATCTGCAGGACTTTATGCTAACACATGATTGTCTGATTGGGTAACTAAAGAAATTTAGGTCTCTACTCAAGATGGTGAGTGTATATTATGAACAGACAATATTATTTTACAACATACTACTATCAGACATTGACTGGAATAGGGGAAGTGCATTGATGGCGTGGTCCTGGTTTTGTTGGCACACTTCTCCCTGACTGTGATTCTGGAATATTTCATCATATTAAATGTACGCAATTTTATTTTACAAGATTCTGCTAAACGTAAGATTTAAAACTATATGCCACTACATCAGTTCACCACATACCATCGTCAGTGTCTGCTTCACTTCCACTGTCCGGAGGTGTAGTATCAGTGGGTCCAGCCATGCAGTAGAGGTCTAAATATTGAAAGGAAGCATAAGAAACAATAACTGGACTAATTTCAATCCTCAAACATTTGATGATTTTACATTAAAAAGTCTGGAACAATGCAAAATTCTATGCATAATGATCAAGTCTGATTAGGGTTTAAACATACCTTTCTCTTCAATATCAGTAAATTCCTGGGATCCTGGTGCAATCTGGTCCTTGGACAAGTTAGGATCTGTAAAGCATGAAAACAGGAGAAATACTTATAATTTAACTTCTGTCGTATTTTACAATTTAGTAAGGTGTCCTTTCCTAAGACAATCTGATCTCAGTGTCAGCCTCAATTCTGGCAAACGTGTAAGGACCAGGACTTTATGGCCTCTCATTCCTCTTATTTTAATTCTAGTGTTCTTTTCTTTGGAATCTTGATCTGGCTTGCATGAACTGCAAGACCTCAGTCTTTCTTTTAAAAAAAACACATGGCAACGTTGACATGGTAGGTCTCGCTACACTACATTTATTTAGAATTTTCAAAATTCTAATGGTATTTTTATTTATTTTGTATCTGGTTAAGTAATATATGTTGTGCCAAAAAACACATGGATCCGCCCACTTGCTGTAATTCGCTAAGCGGCAAAAATCTGCCTAGCAACTGAAGGTTCTCACAACAAAGGTCGTGAGTTCAATGAAGAGTGTTTTGTATTTTAAACAGTGATCAATCATTACAGTGACACCCACTGGTGGATTGTAGTCTTTGTTTTTTAATAACACTAAGAGAAAAGGTGGTCCTCACAACACTGTCCCATGTCAAGGTCCTCACAAGTGTACAAATATGTGTGTGTGTGTGTGCATGTGTCTCTAAGTAGTGCCTTTTGCACTAACTCGTTTGTTTTGGGTTTTCTCTTTGTTATTATATTAGTTATCACAGCATTTTGGGCTTGTATGTTTTTTTTAAATGGGCGGCTTTAAAGCTGTAGTTGGGCTGGAAATCTTCAGTCCAATCTGGCAACACTGAGAGCAGGTGAGTCCTGCTTAATATGGAGGTGCATGTGGATGCAGCGGCTTGGAGATCCCGGACATACAGTAGCATTTTTATTTTATTTAGTGTTTTAATACACTACAGATGAGCCACACTGCTTAAAATAGGACATCAATTTCAGAATGACACTCTCTGAGACCATAATTCTATCCCCCAGAGATTCTTTGCCCCAAAGAGCTCAGTGGAATGATCATCACCTCACCCGTGAGGCACCGGAGGCGGTGTAGAGACAGGAAGCAGAAGCGGGGCAAGAGAGCTGGTGCAAATGCTAGGCTACTGGCTAATCCATACAGACCAATGCTGCTGGGTCTCTTTCTTATGAACTCCCGGTCACTCGTCAAGATGGACGAAATACGACTGAGGATTACTTCTGAGTGACTCACTGAGACAAAGCTGCACCATCTTCACACCTTGGCTCTTCAGACCACATCTCCATAGAGACGACTCCATCCTACAGACCTCTCATCTGCAGAACACAACCATCCTTTAAAACTGTCCAAGTATGGAGTGAGGAGTCTACTTCACAGCTGCAGGACTGTTTTGAAAACACGGACTGGGAGTTGTTTGCACAGAGTGGAGACCTGGAAGAACACAGCTCATCCATTTTGGCCTACATAACCTTCTGCACCGACACCGTGCTAACCACCAAGACCATCAAGGTGTTCCCCAACCAGAAACTATGGCTTGACAGGAATGTGGACGGACTATAAGAGCGGCACCCCACTGACCAGCCATGACACCACACTTCCTGACACCCTGAATAAGTTTTTTTGCGTGCTTTGATAATTAGACCAGCCAGGTGGAAACTCAGACAACACCACCGCCCAGAGACGAATCAGTATTCGTCCTCAAGAGCCACCAGATGAGATCCACATCGAGAAAGATCGACATCACAAAAGCAGCAGGACCAGACAGGGTGCCAGGCCGTACACTGAAGTCATGTGCTGACCGACTAGCAGGGGTGCTTATGAATATATTCAACCTGTCCCTGAAGCAGGCTGTAGTCCCCACATGCCTGAAATCCAACACCCTCGTCCCTGTGCCCAAGAAGCATTAGATCAGGTGTGTCAATGACTATCGCCCAGTCGCCCTGACACCAATTATCATCGAGTGCTTTGAGAGGCTGATTCTCTGACCACATCAAGGCCAGCATCCCTTCTGATTTGGACAGCCACCCATTTGCCTACCGGGAGAACAGATCAACGGAGGATTTAATCTCAACCACACTCCACACAAGCCTGTCCCACCTGGAGCATCCCAACACATACATAAGGATGTTATTTGTTGACTTCAGTTCAGCATTTAACACAATAGTGCCCCACAAACTGGTGAACAAACTTAACAAACTGGGATTAACCACCACACTCTGCTCATGGATTCTGGACTTTCTCACAAAAAGACCACAGAATGTCAGGGTGAGGAATCACACATCACCCTGAACACAGGAGCACCACAGGGCTGTGTCCTCAGCCCAGCCCTTTTCACTTTATTCACACATGACTGCAAACCCATCCACTCCTCCAACACCATAGTTAAGTTTGCTGACGACACCACAATAGTGGGACTGATATCAGGAAACGATGAGACACACTACAGAGATGACCTGGTTCTGAATACCACTAAAACAAAGGAGATCGTTGTGGACTACAGGAGAACCCAAAAAACGACACCTCCCCCTCTCCATATAAATGGTGCAGAGGTTGAAAGGGTTAATGACATCAAGTTCCTGGGTCTGCACATAACAAAGGACTTAACATGGACCATTAACACCACTAACTTAGTGAAGAAAGCTCAACAAAGGCTCTTCTTCCTAAGAAAACTCAGGAAAGCCAAAGTACCCTCTCATTTCCTAGTAAATTTCTACAGAAGTACAATAGAGAGCATTCTCTGCCACTGCGTCACAGTGTGGTACACCAGCTGCACCACAGAGAACCGGAGTAACCTGACCCGGATAGTAAAGACTGCACAGCGGATTGGAGGAACCAAGCGTCCCAATCTAGACACAGTCTATGCTAGCCATCTACACAATAAAGCTATCAACATCATCAAGGACCCAACCCACCCAGGACACAAACTGTTTGTGCCCCTCCCATCGGGCAAAAGATACAGGACAATCAAGACACGCACAAACAGACTAAGGAACAGCTTCTTCCCCAGAGCTGTAACCTGCACCCCCCACCCCCACACACAGCTAATAGTTAAGCTGTTACCCCCCCCCCCTCCACCAAGTTGCTGCTAATGCACTAACACTTTACAACCAGAACTGTACTGCTGTTATTATAATCTGTGCAATACTTTCCCAATCTTATTAATACCTGTGTGCACTGTTACTGTTTCTGCACTAATATTCATGTCCCGGTGTATTCATTCATTCATTCATTCATTCATTCATTCATTCATTCATTCATTTATTCACTCTGTATTTATTTATATTCTTTATTTTCTCTGTATATTTTTTATTTTTATATTGTATATTTTTTATATTGTAAATTTTAAACATCTTTTTTGCTGCTGGTCTCTGAGAGGTACCAACCAAATTTCATTATATCACTTTCATTATATCTAACTGTTTTGATAGGGTACCATTAGTTTTGTCCTAACTGACCAGTGGGTCTTATTTGTTATAAACATTATAAAATGTCTGAGCAGGATTTGTCCTGCGTTGTTTTTGACTCTGATTAACCCAAAGTACTTTATGTATTTTGTCACTGTGACGCTGCAATAAACTTCTACATCAAGATCTTTAAAGACGCCCTCATTGTTTTATTTTTCACCCCACCTCAATGTATCTCGTTCCTTTAGTGTTAAAGATATCATTTTTTATTATAAAAATTCTGAAAACGAACCTCTGGAACATGTAGTTAATTATTTTATCTTACATGCAAAATTCAATTCTATGATTTGCATGATTTTTTTTTTTTTTACAAGCAAAACACTTATGGTGTGAATTTAAGGTGATACGAAAGAACAGATTCTTCTACTAACAGAACTGTTTCCTCTGTAAAATGAGCAGAATGAACTCGAGTTGTAGTTTTAGTCTGAGGTCCCACTTGATTGTCCAGATTCATTGTGAGATTTCAGAATGAAACTGTGCAAAAACCGTGGTGTGGTTTTTTTGTTTCCAAAACAAACCTGGGAGAATATAATTTATAACAGAAATCACAGAATCATCAGTTACATGACAGAACCTGGATCGGTCAGAAACACACTCATGTATGATCATTTAGACCACATACACGTTAATACATTGCTCAGGGGTTTAAATGTTAGAGATTCTTCAAATGGTTGAGGATCTGTGTATCCCTTATCTCTTACAGTTAGTCTACTTTTACTAGAGCTTTATATTTACACTTTGACGATGAAATGATGAATTCAAATTGAAATGAAGTTGACTTTGCAAACCGTAGAGGGTTTATATAGTGTTTGGAAGTCTTGAGCTTGTATTATATTAATGGGATTAAAATTAAAATGAATTATGAGTTTTGTTTGAGCCTCGTGTTCCCAGCCAACCTCGACACTCTACTGATGCTGTAATGAACTATTTACTTGCATGAGGGTTATGTTTGTAGTGGAATTAACTTTGAATTTGGAGTAGGCGTTTTTCACTGAGTGTGTTTTAGGTGTAAAAGGAGTTAGGAGATATTTATGTCATTTTCTTTGTTCTTTTGGATTGCTCTGTGTGGAGAAGCTGGGATTGTGTTCTATATCTGTACAATATCTCTTTTTTTGAGGAGGGTTTGATTGCATTCACTTTGTTATATTGGTTTATTTGTATTAATAAGAGTTTTTGAGCACTAGTTTGTGTTTTTGGTCACGCTTGCTTGATGCTTGAAGGAAGTCTTTGGGTTACACAATGCTGAAATTTCAACTTTGTTTGAAAATCTTACTGTTTGTTTCTTACGTAAACTTTGGGGTGAACATGTAACTTCCCGAGGCTTTGGCATGGGCATCATGGCTTATAGTCCCAGGTCATCTCACCCCTCGGGTCTATCTGGATTTAGATCATAGGATGAAATCCTTCTCAAATCTATTAGCAAATCCATGCACAATTATCCATCAACTTCAAACATTATGCACAGAAACAGATACACATAGCCATTAAGTGTTTTGATAGGGTGCCATTAGTTTTGGCCTAACTGACCGGCTGGTCATATTTGTCCAGTCATTAAGATGAAATAAATGGTCAGGCATGTTGTGAGTCGCATATAAACTCTCAGTAACTCATCATGAGTTACACAAGCTGAAGACATTCAGTCAAGGTTCAGGTCACTTTCTGCATCTCAATCCGCTCTGAGGTCAGCAGTCAGGGCTCTGGTCACAGAGTCATCAGTGTCCCACTGTAGTGTACCTAGGGAGCTAGATTTGGGGACAGAAGTGTTCTGTTTTTTAATAATCTATTATAATCTCTTCATGCAAAAAGATGATTATTTGTGAATCAGGAGACAGGAGTGTGTTCAGTGAAGTCTCCTTTTTTCTTTCCGCTTTAAGCTTGCACTTTCCCCCAACTTCTGTGTGTAAGAGCAGCAGCTCCACTACATTACAGTCTCGGATCTACATTCTCCAGCCTGAACATCCTCCTCCTGAGGGTTTCCAGATTTGGAACATGGAGCATTATGTAGTTTTAAAATGTAAAGCATTTGTTGTGTTTCTGCATTATCTTTACATCTTACCTTCCACAGACCTGCAGATAAACGTCTTACAGTTGGAGTCTGTGAAGTTCAGAATGAAACGAATGTGCAGCAATTTATACAAATAAACAACATTTATTAAAATATAGAACATTTATAATAAATAAGCAGCAGCAGCTCCACTACATTACAGTCTCGGATCTATATTCTGAGGCAGAGGCAGGATGTGAAGTGACCTCAGTACAGTTTAATGCTGACCCTCAGTGAGGACGCAGAACCTGCACTCGGCTATTTGATCCTGTTTTCAACAAGCAGAACCTTGTTCCTGAAGTCCATCTCAAAAACTATGTCTATGTCTCATCCTCCTGACCTCACTCCAATGTCTATTACAGAAGCAGAGACTGGAACACAAAAGCCTACCACTCTATAGGAGAAACACACACACACACACACACACACACTGCTAATAAAAAGAAAATTGGACTGCAGTGAAGATCAGGACAAATGCATCTAAATGTAAACCTCTCTCTGTCAGAGTGTTTGTTCCACTGCACTTCTCCTTTCTCATCAGCAGGAGGCGCCACATGAACATCCACAACGTGACAGAACACTCAACACCATTATCTTGGTATGTGGGGTTTCCTAATTCTGTGCTGTGGATAAAACATAAAAAACACGGGAGGCTTTCACAAGTCCTAGATAAAGTCCATCAGCATCTGCACACATCTGTACAGAGACATGATCATAAAAACTGAACAGCTGTGAGATGATGTTCTCCAGCAGTGTGCAGCGAGTCAACAGCATGAAGAAGAAGAAGAAGTCAGAAGTCAGAAAGAGCTTTATTACCGAGTATGTCCTGGAGCTACTGGAAACGTTCTGGGCTTTGGGACATCTACCACTTCATTTCTGTCCTGTAACATTTCCTCCATTTTGAAGAACTTAAAAAGCTTCTTTTGTGAAATCCTCGTGGAATGTTCCTCAGAACTTCACCAAAGTTTGCTCAGATCATCATCAGACAATTCAGTTCAATTCAATTCAATTTATTTTGTATAGCGCCTTTTACAATGAACATTGTCTCAAAGCAGCTTTACAAAAGAAGAAAAACAGAGAAAGGGGAGGGAAAATAAAAATGAAAATAAATGAAAATAATTGAAAATAAATAAATAGATAGATAGATAGATAGATAGATAGATAGATAGATAGATAGATAGATAGATAGATAGATAGAGTAAATCATTAAATTTAATAATTAAACTATTTTATCCTATTTTATCCCTAATGAGAAGCCTGTGGCGACGGTGGCAAGGAAAAACTCCTAAGGAAGAAACCTTGAGAGGAACCAGGCTCAGAAGGGAACCCATCCTCATCTGGGTGACACTAAACAGAAAATAATGTAACTGTAGCTGATTAATGTCCTTTCTACAACAGAAATCAATGACCCATGAGGAACTATTAGGTCAGTGTAGTTTCTGAGGTCATTATAAACACTAGTTCTTTGCTGTCACTGGCTGACAGATGAAATGGCAGATCTGTGATGGTGTGAAAGTCCCCAAGTGGCTCTGTCCATGGCTGTCTCCTGGTCCACACAGATCCATCCACAGCATCAGTGGGCACCAACAAGCGACGAGACTCCGACCAGGGGAAGGGCAGCGGTCACACTGGAACTGGGAGCTCAGGAGTGGGGTGTATAGCTCGACAGAGAAAGACAGAGAAAGATATTAAGTATGATTCTGATCATGTGATGTTTAAAGACAATGTAGATTATGTGTAAAGTGCAGGCAGGGACTCCGGCAAGACTAGCTATGACAGCATAACTAAAAGGGAGAGCCAGAAGGTCACAGACATGAAGGCTTCCCGGGACATAAAGCGTCCAACCACTTCACAGTCAGTGACCCGAGCGACTTGTGAGGGTGGTAAGATGACAGCATCCAAACATCCCAGTACACCAAACACTCTGACCATGAACCTTCCAGATCTGCTCCTTTACCTAAGAACTATATATTAAAAGCTTGACTAAACAAATGTGTCTTCAGCCTAGACTTAAACACTGAGACTGTGTCTGAATCCCCAACACTAATCTGAAGGCTGGTCCATAACTGTGGGGCTTTGAAAGAGAAAGCTCCGCCCCCTGCTGTAGCCTTTGCTACTTGAGGTACTACCACGTAACCAGCACCCTTTGATCGGAGTAGGCGTGGCGGACCATAAAAGACTAAAAGATCGCTCAGGTACTGCGGCGCGAGACCATTTAGTGCTTTATAGGACAGTAACAGGATTTTATAATCAATACGAAATTTGACTGGGAGCCAATGTAGTGTGGCTAAAATAGGAGTGATGTGTTCATATCTTCTGGTTCTAGTTAGGACTCTAGCTGCTGCATTCTGGACTAACTGGAGCTTGTTCATGCTCCTACTGGAACATCCAGACAGTAAGACATTACAATAATCCAACCTAGAGGTAACAAAAGCATGAACTAGTTTCTCTGCATCATGAAGTGACAACATATTTCTTATCTTAGCAATATTTCTGAGATGGAAGAAGGCCATCCTAGTGATATTATCTACATGAGCTTCAAATGAAAGACCAGAGTCAATAATCACACCAAGATGTTTTACTGCTGGACAAGATGAAACAGAAAGACCATCCACCGTTACTCTGTAATCAGAAAGCTCACTTCTAGCTGCCTGTGGTCCTAGTACAAGCACCTCTGTCTTGTCAGAGTTAAGCAGGAGGAAGTTAGTGGCCATCCAATGTCTAATGTCCTTTACACATTCTTCTATCTTAATAAGCTGGTGTCTCTCATCTGACTTAGCTGAAACATATAGCTTGTGTCATCGGCATAACAGTGGAAGCTAATACCATGTTTATGAATAATTGCACCAAGGGGTAACATATATAGGGAAAAAAGGGGGGCTCCAGTGTAGATGAGGTAGTTATATTACCAAACCAACCTCTAATTAGAATCAATTCAGTTAAAGATGAAAAACAGCCATAAATTGCCGACTACGCCACGTGGGCACCGCCCAAGAAAATAAACTGAGCCCAACAAGGCTGGCACGGGTTCGCTCGTCACACAGGGTCAGAAGCAGTGGGTTCACATATAAAAATATATTTTATTTGAATTGAAAAGTTACAAGGTTAAAAAGTTCATTCATTTATTCACACCCAAACATCTGAGATAAATAACAGTTAGACAAGGACAGGCTCTGGTTCACAAGTAGAATAGACCAATTCACTTCCTGTAATTAATACACATAATTAATACACACCACCCGCTGCACTCACACACACACACCTCCCAAGGGGCACCAAGGGGCACCAAGGGGCACCACAAGAGATATGAGTTCAAATAATATAAAACTAAGAAAATCCAACACAGTTCCAGCCGGTGGACGCCCCAAAATAAACTAATAAAAGGAAATGAACAAAAAGTTTAGTTAATAACTCAAATACAGAAATATACAAAATAAAGAAATAAACTAACCAAAATATGGAATTTGTCTACAAAGAGACCCTTAAAGAGCCTTAAACACAAACAGAATAGAACTAGAAAGAAAAATAATAAACACAATCTTAACCAGGAAAATAACAAAAGAAAAAGAAATAATGTAGAGCAGTCAACACTATAGAGCTGGAAATAAAAGCGCATTAAAAGAATGTTGAGACTCGGCTAAAGTGTTATAAGATTTTCAGAGACATCGACAAAGTGTGCAATACACACCGTTGTGCACTTCCGGGACGCACACTAAAGGACAGACAGCAGGCTTCTCTAGCGCGAGATAAAATGCAATCCGTCGCCTGGACATGCAAGAACACTGTCACAGCGCGAGACTCATCAAACTGGACGGAACCCGAACTGCTCGGGGTCACTGCTAGCTTTTTCCTTCTCGCTGTAGTTTCTTGTCGTGTTTTAACAAAACCAACAACAAATCTCATCATGGAGTTTTTTTTTTTACTGTTTACTCTCTTCATCTGGATGACGCACGTGACCCGCAGAACCACTTCCTCTTTCACAGCGCAATGAAACTACACACATCAGCACGTGCTGTTTTAGGACACGCCCACTGAAAAATAGCAACTGTTGCCAGGGGAATCCCGAGACTCTGTTTACAAAGAGAAACAGTGACGCCATTATAAAGATGATTATAGCCGATACTGTGCTATAAAAAGCAGCAGCTGGATTTTTTAAAAACCTTTGAAACTTGTTATGGAGAATGACGTCATTATAATGGTTCATTTGTTTTGGGTTATTTAAAATAGATAAGATTTAACAGACAGAGTTAATAATAAGACAGTAATAAAGCTGGTGTTCCTCCTGCAGGCTCCACAGTGTGATTAGATATAAAAGCCTTTAAAGTGAACACTGCTAAAAGGTGAGAGTAGAAGACAGTCACTGATGGAGATGTAGAAACTCTACGAGAGCGTTAGCTGTAAACACATCGGTGGGAATGACCGGAGTTTACATGAAAAGGATTAAACTCCAAAGATCTGTAATGTGTGTAGAGAAAAAGACAGAAAAAACTCCATGTGAGGTAAAGCAGCTTGTGACGCCTGACCTCTCACACACTACTGAAGCAGAACATCTACATGATGACCCACTGCTGATGTGTCACACATCTGGATCACAGGATATCCATCCATTTTCTATACCTGCTTTATTCCTAAATATTCCTTTCCCAGCACATACTGGGAGAAAGGCAGGGCTTTTACACCCTGGACAGGTCGCCACACATATAGACAGACAACCACACACACACACACACACTCACACACACACACACACACACTCACACACTCACATACTCCTACGGACAACCTACATGTTTTAAACCGGAGTACCAGGAGTAAACCCACACAGGCAAACTCCCTGTTCAAACCCAGGATTCGGACCCAGGACCTTCTTGTTGTGAGGCAACAGTGCTAACCACTAAGCCACCATGCTGCCCCATCACAGGATATACACTGGATATTACACATGGACACACTGGAATGTTAGCACTTTAGCCGATAGAAGATTCTAGAGAAGAACCCAACTAGTGTATCTAGGGATCTAGAGAGCTGATTGAGACGCACCCTCTGAATCTCCTCATGCATAAATTTACAGAAACTCAGCAGAGACATCAAGGAGAGTCACACAGGGACTCTCCCTCATTTCACTCTGCAGTTTCTTCACCTCCACATTCCTGATGTAAGCGTGGAGAAAGCAGCGAGCTCTGAGAGACGATATGAGACAGGGAGACAGTCCTCACTGAACACATGGCATCACTCAATCACACATCCTGAAAGACTTTACAGAGAAACTGTACACTTAATCAGTGTTGGGTAGGTTACTTTGGAAGTGTAATAGGTTCCAGATTACAAGTTCCTCTGTTTAAAATGTAATAAGTCGTGTAACTTTTCAATGACTTTATAAAAGTAAAGTAACTGATTACATTTGATTACTTTTTGATTACTTTTAAGTTTCTAATGGATATTTTCAACTAAATCATTTCCAAACATTTATCCCAGGCAGGGTTAACCTTACAGTAGAACTCAACTCTGTTTACTGTTAGAATTTTAAGTCTTTCATCACTTGAATTAAGATTATATTAATTTCATTTTAAGCACAGCCACAAAACCAGACTTCAGAACAAAAACGGTTTAATACTGTTTTAGGAATCAGATCTTTGCATAGCTATGACAGGACACACTGGCAAGTAACAATGCCTTGGGAAAAAACATAATCTGTAAAGAGTCATCATAATGTACACTACAGCGCTAAAATAACTAAGTTATATTAGATCTGATACCAACACATTTACAAGGAGGAAAAGTGTGAGATATATATTTACTGTCAAAGGGTTCAGAAATAGAAGTGTGCCTGGTAAAGGGAGCTAGCAGACTAGCTAATTTGTTGTGAATGTTATGAATACAGGTCTTGAGTACTCTGTGGGCTCGATGAACGCGCAGGCGCGTTTTAGTGGATTTTTTCCACACAGCAGCTTCAGTAAATCAACTGACCACTCTGTCACTTTTTATTATACAGAAACGAGTAATATATCATTCCAAACTAAAGGGTCTGTTTTTATTTCTGTACACTCACAATAATGACAAAAACCATATGCTTTTATAAAATAAATAAAGGCTAGGTTCCATACCTGCAGATGCTTCCTCAGGTTCAACATTGAAGCCTTTGATGCTGAAAGCATTTTAACAGCCGGGAAACTAATTTCCCCCTGAACTGTTATATTTGCCCCTTATTGGATTTCAGGATGAAATTATGTTTAAATTTCCAGGACTGAAATGCATTTTTATCACTCGCCATGGTGGTCACTCTCAGACAGTGTATTAGCCTAAAGCTTTCAGCGGCAATGTGGATTAACGTAATTGGCAGACTCTCCGCAAAATTCAAACCAGAGAACCAATCAAAATCATCAGAATAGCACCGCTTTAACAAACTCTAGTAACAAATTAATAGAATTTAACATATCCTAGTTTTTTAAAGAAAATATTCAGATGTAACTCTATTTGTAATCTTTAACATTTTCATAAGTAACTGTAATTTTAATTACACATTTTTTCTCAGTAACTGTAACGAGTTACTGTTACATTTATTTTACGTAACGCCGTTTACATGTAACTACTGACGCCCCAACACTGCACTTAAACATACACGAGTCTAACATCTGATTTACTCTGAACACAAATCCACTCAGACCTCATGACTCCAGAAAAGCAGAAATGTCACATGTTCCTCATCACTCAGGCTGGAATATTTTTATTCCACAAATCAGCAGCAATAATCATACTCACTTTTCCCAGTGAGGATAAATGAACAGAGGATAAATAAACAGAGGATAAATAAATAACCTTTGCCTTAATACTCTGAGACACACCTTACTGCGTAGTCTGATACTTAAAGTGAATCTCAGGAATCTCAGTTCAGTTATGTAAATGTCCGTTCCATGACACAGCAGATAATCAGCTCTGTTTTAGACGCATGTTTCAACATGCCCTGATTGTATCTCTGAACACTCTCAGGTAGGTGGAGATTTTAATCTCAGCATCTGATCTGATCTTCTCCCACTCACATGTCCCTCAGGTGCTTCTTCAGTTCCTCATCATTATATATATATATATATATATATATATATATATATATATATATATACACCCTGCCTATATTTGTCTTTTATATACAGTTTTACAAATGCCTTATATATTTATTTATACTGACATTTATACACATTCATATATTTAAAACCTTATACATACAGATAAACATACATGTAATAAACATATTATACAAATAAAATTATACATACATCTGTGTATATGTTCCTTGTTGCTGCTCTGTAGGACTGAGAGAGCCACAGTTTCAATCCTCTGTATGTCCTGTACTTGTAGCAGAATTGACATTAAAGCTGACTCAGACTCTGTCTCAGACTCTGACTCTGACTCATCACATCCAGATACTTCTGGTTCTTTCTCACCTCTCCACATCACCTGACACAAAACCCCCAAACACACCTGAGGACACAAACACACCTGAGGACACAAACACACCTGAGGACAAAGGATCAACCTTCATTACACTGGTCTCTGTCCACTGTGTGTTTAACACTCCATCTCTCTCCTTCATCTCTGACATTCATTCATTCTCTCTCTCTCTGTCTCTCTCTCTCTGTCTCTCTCTCTCTCTCTCTCTCTGTCTCTCTCTCTCTGTCTCTCTCTCTCTCTCTCTCTGTCTCTCTCTGTCTCCTCTCTCTCTCTCTCTCTCTCTCTCTCTAAAGCAGGACATTACTGTGTCCACTGCAGCTAGTAAGTGTGTGAATCCTGTAGAATTTCTGTGTTTCTGTATAAATTGGAGCTGAAATCTGATCAGATCTCTGCTTGAGCATGAGTTTAATCATTAGATTTCTCTCAGTCATGTGGAAGTGGTTATATTCCTCTCTCTGTAAGATCTCAGGAACTTACACTGTCACTCTTCAGCAGGAATATAAATAGAAAAACACACAAAATACATGAAATCAGACCAGAGCTTTGTTTCTCACTGTTCAGTGTTATGTATCCACACACACCCAATGACGTAATGTGTAAAGGATTGGTCTAGAATCTTCCTGAACTGAAGGGGCGGGGCGAGTTTTGTAAACATGACTCGCTGTATAAGAATAAGAGGAGTGTTTCTGAGTCACACAGATCTGCTGTTCATTTACACACACTGACACACACTCCGACACACACTCCGACACACACGGACACTCACCCCGGACAGCTTCAGAGGGATATGAGAGGTAACAGTGTGAGGGATTCAGCACTGACTCTCTCTCTTCATCTTCTACTGCTGCTGTTAGATGGAGTTTCCTCTTACAGTAAGTCTGTTTTTACTACAGCTTTACATTTACACCTCAGATTAAGATTAAAAGTGTGTATCTGAGGGATGAAGCCTAATGAGTGTTAATTAGTCGAGCTGTTGGTGTAAAACACAGGGAGTCAGTGTGAATGTGAGCGGAAAGTCTTAGTGAAATAATGAGTTCGGGGAGAATGAACCCAAACACCGGACATTACCCGGGTGTTACAGTGGCTTATATTTCAGTGTTAGGTCAGGTTATTAATCACTAGTGTCCAGTCAGAGGGAGAGGTCAGTGTGTTTCAGTCTGTGGTCAGTGAAGTGTGCCGTAAGGTTAGTTTTAGTTTGGATATTCGCCGGACATTCGCTTTTGATTGTCACTGTTCTACAGAGTCGACAGTTTTACAAAGACATCTCTACCGCGATTAGTTTTAACGATATGCTTCAACTTTATTTCGACATGATGATAATTTTTCAATACTGCCTAAGTGTAATGAAGAAGCAAATGTAAAGCGGAGAACTTCGACAGACTGTTGCGGCGCCTGATGGGTAAGGGACCGTCTGAAAATTCCAGACTGGCTTTAAAACGACCAATGTATTTTAATTAAAGTAATAACACATTGTCAAACTGTAAAACTTTTATTATTCATAGTGATTTACTACAGGAGACATTTTTCCAATACATTATTTCATATCTGTACAGTACACAATTATGTTCATAAACTACTGAGGACCCAAACGGCTGTTCATAAAGGTTGTAGCACATTCCCAGTGTCCAGACTGAGAACAGGTGAGAATTTGCCAGTATCACCCTTTCTGTACATACAGTAAGTGAGAAATTGGTAAACTTTCTCCTGTAGTAAATCAGTCTAGCCAAAAGGTACTACGACCTTTGGAACATGAAAAAACCCTTTTGTTGAAGGGTCCTGAAGTCCTGTTAGTTTAGGAGATTTTCCAGTGTTTTTCTTATAAACAAACCAAGGGGGAAATAATTTATAACAGAAACCACCGAATTTACTGAGCTATCAATCACACGTGAAAGAAACAGTTATGTGTCATACTCATATCAGACATACACACACACACACACACACACACACACAAACACACACACACACAAACCCACAAACACCCACAACCCCACACACACACACACACACACACACAAACACACACACACACACACAACCCCACACACACACACACCCACAAACCCACACAAACACACAAACAACCCCCCCCCACACACACACACACACTCAGGGACGCTGGAGCTCTGAGGGGTTATCATGTTCTTCTGGGTTTTTTCCTCTGGGCTTCTCCCTGATCAGACCTATGACATATGACATTAATCTTTCTCTTTAACACAACCAACTGAGTAATGCTTCTACATGCTACAAGGCTCAAAATATTAAAATAATCAATACAAAGTAATAAACCAATGAGCTAAAGACATGTAGGAAGTACAGAAAATGTGACTCACATTTCACACACACTCACACACACACACACTCACACACACACACACATTTCACACACACACACACACACACACACACACACACACACTCACACACACTCACACACACACACACATTTCACACACACACACACACACACACTCACACACACACACACATTTCACACACACACACACACACATTTCACACACACACACACTCACACACACACACACACACACTCACACTCACACACACACCAACAGCTTAAAGGTCACGGATATGAAAAATGTATGAAGTGTAAAAACACTGCTGCACTTGGGCATTGAACAGAGCGCTGGTGATAACAGAACACACCAATCCACTGTATCACAGACTGTGTGAATATTTCATTTTGGTGTTGATTTATCTCTTAAAGATCTCTTCTCATGTTTGTGTCTGTAGCTGAGTTCGAGATCTCGGTACCCACTGGTGTACAGATGGGTGTGTACGGGGAGGCGGTGCTTCTGTCCTGCACGTTCCCGGTGAGCGGTCAGTGGGACCCAGACAGCAGCGTGATCACGTGGCAGCGCCAGCTAGAGGTGGTCCACAGTTTCTTCCACGGCCGAGACCAGCCGCAGTACCAGAGCCGGAGATACGCCAACCGCACCAGCCTGTTCCACCAGGAGATGAAGAAGGGGAACGCGTCACTCAGGCTGGACCGTACCACTCTGGAGGACGCGGGGGAGTACACCTGCTCCGTCAGCACTCGGCTGGGCAGCCAGAGGAAGAGCTTCCCCCTTAAAGTAGCAGGTAACGATGCGACTGTACAATAAAGTGCTCTGAAAACTGTTAGCTAGCTAGCGCTCACGGTGAAGCATTACTGGTTACCATGGTAACCAACCACTCAGCACTCTTCTCTACCCTTCCTTTAGCGTTCTACCCCGAGCCTCGTCTGCACATCTCCGTGCTGAGCGACGGCCACGTGGAGGTGCTGGTCACCTCAGAGGGCGGGTTCCCTTCCCCCTCCCTGCAGTGGCTGATGGGAAACGCCAGCGACGTCACCGACCAAACACACACGCAGCTGAGGCAGGACCAACACACACATCTGTACAGCGTGAACAGTAAACTGAACCTCAGTGGAACCGTCAACTCCTCCATCACCTTCATCATGAAGAACCCAGATCTGGAGCAGGAGATCAGGAGGAACATCGACCTCTTCTCAGGTGGGTTCCTCAAGACCAAAGGTCCCGGAGACGTGAAGTCTAACTGCCAGCATTCAGATGTGAAACGGAGTAAAGATTTCTACAGTGTCAAGTATAAAATAAAATAAAATACACTGAACATGTTCTTTTTGTTTCACAGAAAATGGAGGATTTGACCAGAGCCGACAGCGAGCAGGACTCATCGTGCTTTCTGTTGTCGGGGTCACGGCACTAGCTGTGATCACTTCACTCATGATCTTTCTGCACTGGAGGATGAAAAAGGAAAAGTCCAGAAAGATTTCAGAGACTGACATCGAGTCTTCAGCAGCTTCCAGGAATCAGACAGCAGCAGAAAATCCTGCAGAAGCAGCAAAAGCAGATGAAGCTGAAAGTAGTACAGAAACTCTGTTAAAGGACGGTTTCAGGGGAGGAGGTTAGATTAGAAGAAGAGAAGTAGAATTTTATATTAGGATTCATTTATTTAGATGGACACTAGTCACTGACCTTCATGTTCTACCTGTGTGGAGTCAAGGCTTCGAAACCACGTCTCCTTCCTGATCACCAGCTCCTGTCCACCTCACCCCTCATTCTGTGCTCACAAAAACATTTTAGTGGACTGAATGTAGATTAATATTTCTGATGAAACACGTTAATGGTGTGTGCTCCGGTTCTGCTGTGATCCTGTCCTGTGTGTCCAGGAGAAGATCCAGACTCTGGTCAGCTTACTGAAGAACTGTGACATAGATATTTTGTGAACAAGCATTTTTACTTCAAATGACCATACTGTTGTTTTTTTTCTGTTATTTATTACATTTTCACATTACATATTTCATATTACAGTTTCACTGATTTCATTTCTGATACCAGATCATACTAAACTAAACTAAACTGTGACTCCGCCCACTATTTCAGTGGCTTCATCACTTTTAACAGCTGTGAAGACGAATCTGGACATGAGAGGAGAACTATTTCAGAAGAACAGAAACTGGAGGTTTCACTGAACTCCTGACACCCAGATGTTTAGACAGATGTTCAGGCAGATGTTCAGGGTGTTGTGTAATTACAGTTCAGTTCTATCAGTTAGTGTTAAATTCAGTCATAAACAATGGCAGCTTCGGTCATCATCACGGTGACATCATCATAATATTTATGTTTAAATAAAATATTGGAAGGTTTCTGATCTGTTAAAAGGTCTGTGTTACTCGATGGGTCACTCTTGCTGGACAGGAGGCCTGAATAGTGCTGAAGGCTTCACAGCAATGACAGTGTGGGATCCTGCTGCTGGACCACCAGGAGGCCTGATGAATTCTTAATTTTCAGTCATGTGGTATTTATGTATTTAAACACAAATGTTTAGAAATGTTGTGAATGTGCGATCTTAAATAAAAGTGCAGCTTAAACTGAAGCCTGCAGGTTTCATCTGATTCCTTTCTCAACTTTATGGAGTTTTTTATTAGAGACAAATATTAAGGAAAAATATCATATGGTAATATAAGAAGAGACTTCCATCACACACACACACACACACACACAGTGAAATACAGGGTGGTGTGCTCAAGGGTTTAACTTTGGTTTGAAAAGTGGGGGGGGACATAATGGGAAAAATGTTTTTGATTGTATTTACAATGCATTAACACTTAGGGCCTATTTTTTTCTGTCAAAAAGAACGGTAAGCTATGGATATAAAACTTACTTTCTTTATTGTTTAATAGCAGCTGATCACCAAGACCTGAGAGAATCGTTTTATAAAGTCAGAAATGTTCACCATTAATGTTTAGAATAAAATGTAAATAATGTGAGACTCAATGTCCACTGTTACACAAACTTTTATTTTAAACTGACCGCTGTAGCTGAAAATATAAAATAAATGACTTGTACAGGACGCCTGTCAGAGACACACCCACCAAATGTCAGGGGTTTAGAACAGAAACAAGTGTGTGTGTGTGTATTACAGCACTATTGTGTAATATCAGGTGCAGATAGACAGAAGTAACATTAAAGCAGAATTATATGAAAATGTTGATCATTATTTTAATAATTGTATTTCATGCATCAACACGAGTCTGCTTACAAAAGTCCCACCAGGAACTCCGGGTGCCCCGCAAAGGGGGAGGTATGACCCCAGAAGAGAACCTGCGGTCATGTCATGCAGACCGAAGAATATAAAGCCTACCATGTGGGCCTCCCAGTGCCCAGTGGACCACCTCTTCCAAACCCCAGTGTAAAGGTGCCATTATCCTGCAAGATGGAATTAAGGACTGGGGGGTGGAGTCCTGTGATGGGGAATCCCACTGATGCAAAAGTGCATCTGGCTTAAGATTCTTCGACCCTGGTCGCGGATTCAGCCGCTTGGCCTGTTGAATGTAGGTCAGATTTTTATAACCAGTGAGGATGAGGAATGGCTGCTTGGCCCCCTCCAACCAGTGCCTCCATTCCTCCAAGGCCAACTTAATGGCCAGGAGCTCACAATGCCCTACTGTACATCATAATTTCTCTCCTGGACAGTTAGCTGGTGGGAGAAGTATGCACAGGGATACAGGCCCCCACCCCAATGTTGGAGGTGTCCATCTCCACTATAAACTGGGATTGGGCATCGGAAGGACAGTGGCTGAAGTCAGCTTCTCCCTTAAGGTCTAAAATGCCTCCTGTGCCTCACCTGTCCATATGAATCTGCCCTGGGTCTTTTCGGTCAGGGCACACAGTGGGCTAGCCATGGTACTAAAAACTCTATTCTAATTTAAGCGGTGGAAGAAGTTAGTAAAGTCCAGGAAGGTTGGGGCCAATCTTTGATGGCCTGGGTTCTAGGTCCATACTTAATCTCTCACGTTTATCGTCACGTCACAATCTAGAAATTACCATACCATATGTAAGTTAAAGCGGGAATGCTGAGTTGGTGGTAGAGGCTGTGGATGTAATGGCAGGTAAATGGGGAAAATACGGTAAAAAATATCGCAAAGAATGGGAGACGGAAAAAGGTTTAATGGAATGGATTCGTAGTGTTCCAAATGATGAGAAAAAAGCCTTCTGCAAATATTGCAAAAGTAAAATTAGAGCTCACCACAGTGATCTGATATCACATGGTGCTACTGAAAAGCACAGAACAAATGCAGCTCCTTTTTCAAATGTAAGAACATTATTTGCCACAGACACTTCCTTTCTGAGAACAAATGTTGCAGTGAAGAAGGCAGAGTTGCAGCTGGATGTTCATGTTGCTTGTCACTCAAGCACCTTAACTACTGATCATTTAGGAAGCATTGTGGAAGAAATTTCCAGGAAAGGTATCAGTTTACATCGAACTAAGTGCACAGCCCTAATTAACTCAGTGATAGGCCCAATAGTGCATGAAGACCTTTTGGAAGATACTTGAAGTGGACCATACTCTCTCATTGTTGATGAGAGCACTGACAACTATGCATCGTCGTCAGATATTCCAGCAAAAAGCTCTCCCAAATCATTAGCACCTTTGTAGGAATGATACAGATAGCAGCTGGTGATTCACTGACCATAGCAAATGCTTTGTTCAAATTCCTGGATGACAACAAACTGTCCGTACTAAATTGCATTGGTCTTGCAACGGATGGTTGTAACACAGTGTGAGGACAACATAACTCTGTGCTACAGAAATTCCGCGATTGTAATCCCCATATTGTCTACATAAAATGTGTGTGCCATTCTCTTCAGCTCTGTGCATCAAAAGCTGTCAGTGTCTTGCCCAGAAATGTAGAGTACATGGTTTCTCAGACCTACAGCTGGTTTTCAAATGCCACCCAACGTCTCCAAAAATAATCTGAACTGTACCAGGCCATAAATGTAGGTGAAAACCCTCTGAAGATTCTGCAATGGTCAGACACCAGGTGGCTTGCTATTACTGAATGTATCAGCCGTATCCTTTCACAGTATGAGGAGCTTAACTTGCATTTCAGGTTGACAAAAGATAGTGAGAGAAGCTATCAGAAATGCTGTACCAAATGTACAGCGATGATATTAACCTGATCAGAGTTAAACAGACTTAATAAAATCTTTCAACTTGACAAACCCAATCCTGCAAAACTCCTAACAGAACTTCTAACATTTTATCAGTCCATTCTTGAGCGTATAGGATTGCCAAAGACATTTCAGAACTGGCAAGATGTTATGGAGTTTAACTTTTCTGAGGTGAACCTTTTGCCCATTGATGCTGTAGACTTTGGGGTGCAGTTCCATCTTTCTTTGCTTGAATCAAAGGGAATACGTGACCAAGCAGTACAGCATATGAAACACAGGTGCAGGGATTACATGCTGGAGTTATCTAAGGAGATTAGGAAGAGACTTCCAGATAATATGAAACAGTTGGATGCTCTCAAATTTCTGTCACCAAGCCATGTTCTGTCTTCAAGTAAGACAAGGCTTGAAAGGGAAAGCAGAACAACAGTGGAGAGTAATTCACACGTTAGAATGGAAAAATAAAGACAGCAAAACTGAGGACTTCTGGGTAGAAGTTTCTGCATATACAGATACTGCAGGTGATAAAAGCTTTGAAGAACTTGCCAATTTTGCATTGTGTCTTCTTTCCCTAGCATTCAGCAACGCAGCAGTCAAGCGTTTACTTTCACAAATATCACTCATAAGAAACAAGCTAAGTAATTAGCTGTGGTTAGAGCAGACATCTCTGCTAAATATAATGAGGATCTGAGCTTACATGCAAAGAAGAAGAATCTGCTGCCATCAATTTAATCCATCACCACAGGTGTTTTCTTTCTTTGCTGCTGGAATGTATTCAGTACCAGCTGAGGAAGATGGGGAAGCAACCACAAATTTCTAACAAAAACAGTCCCAAAATGATTGTAGATGGTTCTCGTTCAGATCTGTATTCAAAAAGAGGCTGCACAGTTTGGTCACGTAGTTCAACAAAAAAATTCTGAAAAGAGAAGAAAAAATAGACCAGAAACAAAGCAGTGTTCAGCCAGAAGTTCAACCAGTAAGCATATTGTCAATAATTAAAATTCCAGTGTAATGTTTGTTAATTAAGTTGATTAAGGCATTGTAGGTTAATTTTATGTTGTGTTGACAGAACAATGAAGCTTGAGATTAGATGAGAGAAGAGAAAAATTAAGTACAATTCAGTATTTCTTCAATACATATGAACAACAAATATAAAACAAGAACATGTTCTCCCTGATATTTTCTGATCCTTTACAAAGACCATTACAAATACTTATAGGTATACTATAGTAGGTAAAGTATGCAAAGTGCTTCCAAATTTTTGAAGCAAATATGTGTTAATATGTAGCATGTGCAGTATGTAATTACATACTACACACTGCACATACTGTACTACAGAAAAGCATACAGGCTAAAACCATCCATATGAAATGAATATAAATAGGAAACATTTATTAAGTCCTGACTGAAATCCTGCAAAAGATCGGACAAAAGAAAAAATCGGCCTAGTTTTCATTCCCTTTGTGCGGGTTTAGGTTTACCTGGGCTGGAAATTTTTTATTGTACCTGGCAACCCTGACTGAAGAAATCCTAGAGTTTCAATAGCAGCATGCACAACTGCCCCCATCAGCACTAATTACCTGCACTGGACTGAGCACTATAAAAGAGCCATGTAACCGGGAGATAGCCTCAGCAGGCACCCGCGACGTAACTGGAGGTCATATGTAAGGCATAACAGAATTACACATCATCATCATCATCATCATCATCACACAAAACATGGCAATACAGACAATGAGGAAATAATCCCTCTTGAAAGGTTTGCATAACTTTAGTTCGTTTTGTGGCGTGGCCGCCTTTAGCTTTAGCGATGGCATGCAGTCTTTTGTAATCATTGTGCAATTAATTCTTGCTCACACAGCCCCAGAACATGAGATCTCCCAGCATGCTTTACAGTGGGGATGGTGTACATTTCACTGTAGGCCTTGTTGACTCCTCTCCAAACATAGTGTTTATGGTTATGACTATAAAGTTCATGATGGTTTGCATTCAAACAAAAATGAAGTACAGTTGCATGGAAAATTAAGTGAACCATTTTCAGTTTCCTGGTTTTCTGCTTAAATTGGTCAAGAAATTTGATATGATTTTCACCAAAGTCACAAATATCAACAAACACAATATCTCTAAGCTGACAGTCATGATCTTTCATGTCTTTGAACACATTAATTAAACATACAAATTGATGGTGGAAAAGTAAATGAAACACTAGGCTTCTGGTGTCAATAAATGGCAGTTGGAGTCAGGTGTTAGCAAACCCAGAATCCAATCAATGAAACAAGAATAAAGCTGTGGTTTAGAGATAAATTGACTTATATAAACACCCAAACAGTGTCAGTGTGCTATTCACAAGCAGCATAAACTAATGAGAGCCATGCCTTGCAAAAAAGAGATCTCAGAAGATCTATGATCAAGAGTTGTTGATATGCATGTAGCTAGAAAGGGTTACAGAGTCATCTCAAAGACTGTACATATTCATCAGTCCACAGTTAGACAAATTATCTGTAAATGGAAACGATATGGTACTGTGGCTACTCTCCATAGAAGTAGACGCCCAGCCAAGATCACTCCAAAGGCACAACGCAGAATGCTCATTGAGGTGAAAAAGAGTTAAATGATTCAAGCTAGCTAACATCTCTGTTCATGAGTCAACCATAAAAAACATTCAAAACATTGAACAGGAATGGAAGGACACCACGAAGGAAGCCACTGCTCTCCAAAAAAAAGTTTGCAAAAGACCATCTGGACACTCCACAACACTACTGGGAAAATGTATTGTGGACAGATGAAAGAAAACTAGAATTGTTTGGGAAGAACCTGCAGCGCTATGTGTGGCGTAAAAAAGAAAACAGCGTACCAACATGGAAACACCATCCTAACAGTGAAGTATGGTGGAAGGAGCATCATGGCTTGGGGCTGCTTTGCTGCCTCTGGGCCTGGACCACTTGCCATTGTGGAGGGGAAAATAAATTCCCAAGTTTATCAGGATGTCCTAAAGGATAATCTCAAGGTGGCTGTCCGCAAGCTGAAGCTCAGAAGAAGCTGGGTGATGCAGCAGGATAATGACCCTAAACACAAAAGTAAATCTAATACAGAATGGCTTCATAAAATCCACCTTTTGGAGTGATCCAGTCAAAACCCAGACCTCAACCCAACAGAGATGTTGTGGAATGACCTCAAGAGAGCCATTTACACCTGATGTCCTAAGAATATGGGTGAGCTAAAGCAGTTCTGTAAGGAAGAATGGTCTAAAATTACTCCTGGACGTTGTGCAGGTCTAATTCACAGCTACAGGAAGTGCTTACTCCAGGTTATTGCTGCCAAAGGAGTTTCAACCAGTTATTAAAGCAGTCTTTCACTTACTTTTTTCTACCATCACTTTGTATGTGTAATTAGTGTGTTCAATAAAGACATGAAAGATCATGACTGCTTGTGTTTTATCAGCTTGAGATATTGTGTTTGTTGATATTTGTGACTTTGGTGAAGATCAGATCACATTTCATGACCAATTTAAGCAGGAAAACCAGGAAACTGAAAATGGTTCACTTACTTTTTCTTGCAACTGTATCTCAGTAAGAAATATAGTTTTTGCACTATTGTTTTTAATATCCATGTCAATTTAATAAATAAAATAAAACTTCTGCTACAAAACATACAACTGTAACTTTATAAAATAATGGAAAATCGGAATTGGAATGCCTGTTTAACCTCATCTGCAATTGTGCTCTTTATAATTAGACTGATGACGTCCACAACTTTAAAGATTTTGACAGGAAGGTCAGAAGAGAGCCTCTGGCCTTTTCCCCAGTGTCATGTTGCTTCTTGTTTTGTTCAGTACAAGTGTTCAGGTGCTGTTGAAGACAAGTCATACTTGCTCAAGAGAATGATCAACTCTAGGAAGTTACCTGCAGACTGCAGAGTTTGAGTGTAGAAGCAGCCTCTGATTTATCTCCTCTGTAACTCAGTCCATATTTGTCACTGACTTTTGTGACTTCTACTATGAGCTCCATCACCAGGCGCTTCACGTCAAGTTCCTTTCAGAGAGGACGAGCAAAATAATCCAGCTTAGCATTCGCCTCATCTACACTAATTGCTGGTGGATCAGGGAACTTCTGGAAATGTTCATGTAAGCTTGTTTGTCTTCCTGAAAAAATATCAGTCAGTTTATCTCATTTGGTCGCGTCTTTCTCCAGTGCCTTTCTTTTTTAAACCTGGCTTTTTTCAGCATCTTTTTACTGTCCATTTTATCCTTCCTGCGATTAGCTCACATCATCACTTCGGTTTGTCTCCATGGCAACGACCTGGACATACGTGCTTGTGTCCCAGAAGAACGTGAGTGCACTTTGAAAACAGAAAACGTTTTAATGCAGGGTCTCATTATGCGCTGATTTAAATTTAATTACTGTGTAATTAGCTTAGCTTTCAGTCACACAGTAACTTAAACACATATACGCTTTTCTGTCTATGTGAAAAAAAGCAGCCGAATCTGCTGACCCAGTTAATGACCGGGGCAGAGAGGCCCACTGGGAATTCTCCCGGTTCTCCTGATGGCCACTCCGGGCCTGGTCTGTAATCTGACATTCAATCATTCAGTTTCTACATCAACATGTGCACAAACACCAACAATAAAATCCTTGAAGAAGGAAGGTCTTATATGTTTAATGCAAACCCTAAATATAAATAAACAACTAATTAACTGAATAAATAATTACTTCTGACTTTAGACCTTCTCCAATCTGATCACAACACCAGACGTCTTTCAGATGCTTCACTGATTCACCTTCACTAATATCATACAATATCATAATATCCTACAAGTCTTCAAGGAAAATCCACAACTCTTACCTACTTCCTGTAGCTTTCAGGGAGAAACCAAGGAGAAAAAGAACAGAGGAAGAGGAAATGACTTCACACAGATCAGATTTTATTCAGTTACACACATCAATCAGACATTTTATTACAGGACTGGGTTTAATCTGAGTGTGTGTGTGTGTGTGTGTGTGTGTATGTGTGTGTGTGTGTGTGTGTGTTGTATGTTCCTTTTTGCTGCTTGGTAGGACTGAGAGATCAGCAGTTTCAGTTCCTCTGTATGTCCTGTACATGTAGCAGAATTGACAATAAAGCTGACTCGGACTCGGACTTGGACTCTGACTCTGACTCATCACATCCACAGACTTCTGGTTCAACTCCTGAATCAACATGTTTAAACTTTCTCACCTCTCCACATCACCTGACACTCACCTACGAAACACACAAACACACCTGAGGACACAAACACACCTGAGGACACAGGATCAACCTTCATTACACTGGTCTCTGTCCACTGTGTGTTTAACACTCCATCTCTCTCCTTCATCTCTGACATTCATTCATTCTCTCTCTCTCTGTCTCTCTCTCTGTCTCTCTCTCTCTCTCTCCTCTCTCTCTCTCTCTCTCTGTCTCCTCTCTCTCTCTCTCTCTCTCTCTCTCTAAAGCAGGACATTACTGTGTCCACTGCAGCTAGTAAGTGTGTGAATCCTGTAGAATTTCTGTGTTTCTGTATAAATTGGAGCTGAAATCTGATCAGATCTCTGCTTGAGCATGAGTTTAATCATTAGATTTCTCTCAGTCATGTGGAAGTGGTTATATTCCTCTCTCTGTAAGATCTCAGGAACTTACACTGTCACTCTTCAGCAGGAATATAAATAGAAAAACACACAAAATACATGAAATCAGACCAGAGCTTTGTTTCTCACTGTTCAGTGTTGTTTCCACAGACACACCCAAATAATGACGTCAGTGTCAACGATTGGTCTAGATTGTTCCTGAAGGGGCGGGGCGAGTTTATAACTCCCTGCTGTATAAGACTGCTCAGTCAGTACAGAGGAGTGTTTCAGAGTCACACAGATCTGCTGTTCATTTACTTACTTACTTACTTACACACACACACACACACACACACACACACACACACACGGACACTCACCCCGGACAGCTTCAGAGGGATATGAGAGGTAACAGTGTGAGGGATTCAGCACTGACTCTCTCTCTTCATCTTCTACTGCTGCTGTTAGATGGAGTTTCCTCTTACAGTAAGTCTGTTTTTACTACAGCTTTACATTTACACCTCAGATTAAACTTTGACCAGGAATTAATATAGAAATAAAGTTTTTTTGCAAACCGAATCAATGCTGAAATTTCAACTTTGTTTGAAAATCTTACTGTTTGTTTCTTACGTAAACTTTGGGGTGAACATGTAACTTCCCGAGGCTTTGGCATCATGGCTTATAGTCCCAGATCATCTCACCCCTCGGGTCTATCTGGATTTACATCATAGGATGAAATCCTTCTCAAATCTATTAACAAATCCATGCACAATTATCCATCAACTTCAAACATTATGCACATGCATCTTACTATATTCCCAGATGTGCAAACAGCTGTCTTACAGTGAGGTTCATGATTAAATCTGCAGAGATTCCCACACATAAACATTTGGGGACAGAAATGTTCTGTTTTTTAATAATCTGTTATAATTTCTTTATGCAAAAAAAGATGATCATTTGTGAATCAAGAGACAGCAGAAAACAGAGGGATTCACCTGGTGACAGAAACAGTGTGTGATCATGAAGCTCATTAAACCTCAGACTGTGTGATCAGGAATGAGGCTGAACTTTCACTTTCATCTGAGGTCATGCTCAGAAACAAATATTACACAATCTTCATCTACACGCCTCCTCAGAATACAGTTAATGAGACCAGTCCAAGTGAAACGCTCATCCAAACATGTTCACAGGTCATAATTACGGCTAATTCAACAGCTGGCAAAAGAATTCAAAGACGTTCTTTATTTAGAGAACTGATTTTTAGCAGCTGTTTTGTTTGTGTGATGATGATGATGATGATGATGATGATGTGTTTGGTCTTGGTTCTGCTACTGTAACCCTGATGTTGATGTTTCTCCTCAGCAGCAGACACAGAGCACTGGGAGAAGATCCTGACTCCATGCTCACACACTACCTGTTACAGATGATCATCTCAGATCAGTCGAGTCCATCATGAGCCCAGCTGAACCACCTGCTGGACTTCCAGCACCAGAACCCCACAAGAACCAGCAGGAAGCTCAGCAGATCAAGAGGAGACACTCTATGACTCTTCCTCCTTATGATTTTACTCCAATGTCTATTACAGAAGCAGAGACTGGAACACAAAAGCCTACCACTCTATAGGAGAAACACACACACACACACACACACACACACACACACACAAACTGCTAATAAAAAGAAAATTGGACTGCAGTGAAGATCAGGACAAATGCATCTAAATGTAAACCTCTCTCTGTCAGTGTTTGTTCCGCTGCACTTCTCCTTTCTCATCAGCAGGAGGCGCCACATGAACATCCACAACGTGACAGAACACTCAACACCATTATCTTGGTATGTGGGGTTTCCTAATTCTGTGCTGCAGGAAGAGCGGCTGCTTTTAGGTTTGATATCAGTATTAAATCCTCTTAATCTGCAGGTTCTGTGGATCAGGAGTCATGTACAGTACTGGGATTATTTTCAGATCAAATCTCTACTGAGGAGAGAAACCTGTTTTTAACAAAGACTGAAAATATTGGGAGGTCAGAGAAACAGAAATGTCTATAAAAGGTCATGAAGGTTTCAATTAGATTCCATATTTATTTTTATAAAAGTAAAGGACAGTTAAGGACAGTTTGTGTTAAAACTATGGGCTTGTATCCATTGATAATAGTTTTCTCTCTCTGTGTCTGTCTCTCTCTCTCTCTCTCTGTCTCCTCTCTCTCTGTCTCTCTCTCTCTGTCTCCTCTCTCTCTCTCTCTGTCTCTCTCTCTCTCTCTCTCTCTGTCTCCTCTCTCTCTCTCTCTCCCTCTGTCTCTCTCTCTCTGTCTCCTCTCTCTCTGTCTCCTCTCTCTCTGTCTCTCTCTCTCTGTCTCCTCTCTCTCTCTGTCTCCTCTCTCTCTCTCTCTGTCTCTCTCTCTCTCTGTCTCTCTCTCTGTGTCTCTCTCTCTGTCTCCTCTCTCTCTCTCTCTCTCTCTCCCTCTGTCTCCCTCTCACCCTCCTCTCTCTCTCTCTCTCTCTCTCTCTCTCTGTCTCCTCTCTCTCTCTCTCTCTCTCTCTCTCTCTCTGTCTCCCCTCTCTCTCTCTCTCTCTCTCTCTCTCTCTCTAAAGCAGGACATTACTGTGTCCACTGCAGCTAGTAAGTGTGTGAATCCTGTAGAATTTCTGTGTTTCTGTATAAATTGGAGCTGAAATCTGATCAGATCTCTGCTTGAGCATGAGTTTAATCATTAGATTTCTCTCAGTCATGTGGAAGTGGTTATATTCCTCTCTCTGTAAGATCTCAGGAACTTACACTGTCACTCTTCAGCAGGAATATAAATAGAAAAACACACAAAATACATGAAATCAGACCAGAGCTTTGTTTCTCACTGTTCAGTGTTGTTTCCACAGACACACCCAAATAATGACGTCAGTGTCAACGATTGGTCTAGATTGTTCCTGAAGGGGCGGGGCGAGTTTATAACTCCCTGCTGTATAAGACTGCTCAGTCAGTACAGAGGAGTGTTTCGGAGTCACACAGATCTGATGTTCATTTACACACACACTGACACACACACTGACACACTCCGACACACACACACACTGACACACTCCGACACACACACTGACACACTCCGACACACACACACACACACACACACTCTCCGACACACACCACACTGACACACACTCCGACACACACACACACACACTCCGACACACACCACACTGACACACACTCCGACACACACACACACACACTCCGACACACACCACACTGACACACACTCCGACACACACACACACACACTCCGACACACACCACACTGACACACACTCCGACACACACACACACACACACTCCGACACACACCACACTGACACACACTCCGACACACACACTCCGACACACACGGACACTCACCCCGGACAGCTTCAGAGGGATATGAGAGGTAACAGTGTGAGGGATTCAGCACTGACTCTCTCTCTTCATCTTCTACTGCTGCTGTTAGATGGAGTTTCCTCTTACAGTAAGTCTGTTTTTACTACAGCTTTACATTTACACCTCAGATTAAGATTAAAAGTGTGTATCTGAGGGATGAAGCCTAATGAGTGTTAATTAGTCGAGCTGTTGGTGTAAAACACAGGGAGTCAGTGTGAATGTGAGCGGAAAGTCTTAGTGAAATAATGAGTTCGGGGAGAATGAACCCAAACACCGGACATTACCCGGGTGTTACAGTGGCTTATATTTCAGTGTTAGGTCAGGTTATTAATCACTAGTGTCCAGTCAGAGGGAGAGGTCAGTGAAGTCCCTGAAAGGGGCGGGGCGCGAGACTCACGGCGTGAAAACGCGAGCTGAGGACAGAAAGACTGACCTCACAGATCTGATAGATTCAGTCTGGTCAGAAAAACATGATTCGTTTTCTAGAACAGATTCTTCTACTAACCGAACTGTTTTCTTTCTCTGTAAAATGAGCAGAATGAACACGGGTTCTCAGTAGTTTCAGTCTGAGGTCCAGATTGTTTACGAGAATTTCGTGTCGTGTTTTTCTTATAAATGAACCAAGGGGGAAAATAATTTATAACGGAAACCACCGAATTTATATTGAGTCATCATTCATACGAGAAAAAAACATAGTCATGAGTAATCACACACACACACACACACACACACACACACACACACACACACAGCTATGTGTTTGGGCAGTAAATCCAGGGAGAGAAGAAGCTGGACCCCCCACAGACTGTTCCTGTACTCAGAGACGCTGGAGCTCTGAGAGGTTATCTTCTGGGGTTTTCCCCTTCTCCCTGATCAGACCTATGATGTGTGTGTGTGTGTGTGTGTGTGTGTGCTCTGTATTTCTCATGTTAATCTCCCTGTCTGCTGATATTAAACTGAGTAATGCTTCTACATGCTACAAGGCTCAAAATATTAAAATAATCAATACAAAGTAATAAACCAATGAGCTAAAGACATGTAGGAAGTACAGAAAATGTGACTCACATTTCACACACACTCACACACACACTCACACACACACTCACACACACACCAACAGCTTAAAGGTCACGGATATGAAAAATGTATGAAGTGTAAAAACACTGCTGCACTTGGGCATTGAACAGAGCGCTGGTGATAACAGAACACACCAATCCACTGTATCACAGACTGTGTGAATATTTCATTTTGGTGTTGATTTATCTCTTAAAGATCTCTTCTCATGTTTGTGTCTGTAGCCGAGTTTGAGATCTCGGTACCCACTGGTGTACAGATGGGTGTGTACGGGGAGGCGGTGCTTCTGTCCTGCACGTTCCCGGTGAGCGGTCAGTGGGACCCAGACAGCAGCGTGATCACGTGGCAGCGCCAGCTAGAGGTGGTCCACAGTTTCTTCCACGGCCGAGACCTGCCGCAGTACCAGAGCCGGAGATACGCCAACCGCACCAGCCTGTTCCACCAGGAGATGAAGAAGGGGAACGCGTCACTCAGGCTGGACCGTACCACTCTGGAGGACGCGGGGGAGTACACCTGCTCCGTCAGCACTCGGCTGGGCAGCCAGAGGAAGAGCTTCCCCCTTAAAGTAGCAGGTAACGATGCGACTGTACAATAAAGTGCTCTGAAAACTGTTAGCTAGCTAGCGCTCACGGTGAAGCGTTACTGGTTACCATGGTAACCCACCACTCAGCACTCTTCTCTACCCTTCCTTTAGCGTTCTACCCCGAGCCTCGTCTGCACATCTCCGTGCTGAGCGACGGCCACGTGGAGGTGCTGGTCACCTCAGAGGGCGGGTTCCCTTCCCCCTCCCTGCAGTGGCTGATGGGAAACGCGAGCGACGTCACCGACCAAACACACACGCAGCTGAGGCAGGACCAACACACACATCTGTACAGCGTGAACAGTAAACTGAACCTCAGTGGAACCGTCAACTCCTCCATCACCTTCATCATGAAGAACCCAGATCTGGAGCAGGAGATCAGGAGGAACATCGACCTCTTCTCAGGTGGGTTCCTCAAGACCAAAGGTCCCGGAGACGTGAAGTCTAACTGCCAGCATTCAGATGTGAAACGGAGTAAAGATTTCTACAGTGTCAAGTATAAAATAAAATAAAATACACTGAACATGTTCTTTTTGTTTCACAGAAAATGGAGGATTTGACCAGAGCCGACAGCGAGCAGGACTCATCGTGCTTTCTGTTGTCGGGGTCACGGCACTAGCTGTGATCACTTCACTCATGATCTTTCTGCACTGGAGGATGAAAAAGGAAAAGTCCAGAAAGATTTCAGAGACTGACATCGAGTCTTCAGCAGCTTCCAGGAATCAGACAGCAGCAGAAAATCCTGCAGAAGCAGCAAAAGCAGATGAAGCTGAAAGTAGTACAGAAACTCTGTTAAAGGACGGTTTCAGGGGAGGAGGTTAGATTAGAAGAAGAGAAGTAGAATTTTATATTAGGATTCATTTATTTAGATGGACACTAGTCACTGACCTTCATGTTCTACCTGTGTGGAGTCAAGGCTTCGAAACCACGTCTCCTTCCTGATCACCAGCTCCTGTGAAGACGAATCTGGACATAAGAGGAGAACTATTTCAGAAGAACAGAAACTGGAGGTTTCACTGTACTCCTGACACCCAGATGTTTAGACAGATGTTCAGGGTGTTGTGTAATTACAGTTCAGTTCTATCAGTTAGTGTTAAATTCAGTCATAAACAATGGCAGCTTCGGTCAACATCACGGTGACATCATCATAATATTTATATTTAAATAAAACATTGGAAGGTTTCTGATCTGTTAAAAGGTGTGTTACTCGATGGGTCACTCTTGCTGGACAGGAGGCCTGAATAGTGCTGAAGGTTTACTGCTGCATTTTTAATAATGTTCATTTGGATCATTTGGTCCACATGTCCTACAGCTGATTATTTTCCTCTAACAGCACGTCTCCAAGTGTTTTATTTCTTGACACTTCCTCATGGGGTGTTTTGTCAGGACTGATCACGAGGTCAGCAAACTGTCAGATGCTCCAGGGCACAAAAATATATCATAAGTCAAAACAACATGGTGTGAGTTTAACCTCAGTTTCCCTTTCACTGTGGAAATAGATTCAAATAACAAGAGAAGAAAAGCATCCTCATCCTCACAGACAGTCCCTACGCTACTCCTGAATCATCATACACTATCTACTGCTTGGAAAATGAATGTGGAAATTTACATACAGGAAACAACCGTTTCGGTCGGATAAAAATATACATAACTGAAAACATCAGAGGAATCTTTTCGCGTGTGTGTGGAGGAGGAGGAAGTGGAAATACTGACATGTACAGCCTGCATTTCAGAGCGCTTCAATAGAGGATTATTTTGTCTAGAATTTTGTCTGTGACTCAAATGTGGCTTCAAAACAATTGTTCATATCTGTTCCTGAGGGTGTGTGGGGGTGTGTGTGTGTAGGACTGGTTTCTTCAGTACTAATGTGGAGGAGAGAACAGAGTCAGTGAGGCAGTGTTACTGTGGGAAAGTGGACTTTGTCATGGTCAGACTACAGACCGGTTTATTCTACATGGAAATATTTCACTGGACCATAACAAGAGAGAGCTAACAGTTTTTTTCCATCCTGTAAATCTGTTTTTTAACTCGATAAACTCCAATGTAATTTCAGTAAAAACTCCTTCATTAAATCTCTTTATTAGAATTAATGTGAACAGGAAGTGTGTGATGAATACAGTTACTATCAGGAAGAGGAGCGACTTCCTGCTTTCAAAGAAATTTTTTGATAAAACATTCCTCTGATGTTTATCACTTCCTGTATCCTGCTGTGTGTGTGTGTGTGTGTGTGTGTGTGTGTGTAATCACTCCTGATCAGAATGAGAATCAGAATCAGTTTTTTGCCAAGTAGTGTAGGGTTTACAAGGAATTTGTCTTAGTGTGCTGGTGCATAGTAAATAAATAAATAATAAAGAAAAAGAAGCATAATTTTACACACAAACTAGAAGCTATAAGGCTATGTATAAACATTGATGTATAGCAACAGTTTAGAAACAAGAAAAATTAAAATAAGAATAACAACACTAACAATATATGAGTGCAGGATGTGCAAAAAGACCAGTGCAGATGCTACATACTGTGAAACTGGGACAATAACTGTACAATAGTGTAGGATATACAGAGTGAACCAGTGCAAATGTTCACAGTATGAGGTAGTAATGTGTAGTGTATCAGTCCGAGTTGCGTGTGTTAACGCAACAACAGAAAAGTGAAGTTGTTTGTTATTGTTCAGAGTGGCAAGTAAGTGACCATGTAGGGTCCTGGATGTTGTTAATGAGGCCAGTAGCGGATGGAAAGAAACTGATTTTGTGGCGTGAAGTTTTAGTCTTGATGGACCGCAGTCTTCTGCCAGAGGGGAGTGCCTCAAAAAGATTGTGTCCAGGGTGAGAGGGGTCGGCCACAATCTTAACTGCCCGCTTCAGGGTCCTGGAAGTGTATAGGTCCTGGAGAGGAGGCAGATTGCAGCCCATCACCTTCTCAGCAGAGCGAATGACCCTCTGCAGTCTGCTTTTTTCCTTAGCAGTGGAAGCAGCGTACCAAATGGCGATGGAGGAGGTGAGTGTAGACTCAATAATGCTGGTGTAGAAGTGCACCATCATTGTCCTTAAAAGGATAAACTTCTTTAACTGTCTTAGGAAGTACATCCACTGTTGGGATTTTTTAATCAGTGTGTTGATGTGTAACTCCCACTCGAGGCCCCGGGTGATGATGGTTCCCAGGAAGCGGAAGGAGTCAACAGTACTGACTGGTGAGTCACACAGGATGATAGGGGTGAGTGGGGCAGGGTTCTTCCTGAAGTCTACCACCATCTCTACTGTTTTCACAGCGTTGAGCTCCAGGTTGTTCTGGTTGCACCAGGACACCAGACGGTCAATCTCCCTCCTGAGAGATGAGTCCAATGAGGGTGGTGTCATCTGCAAACTTCAGTAATTTGACGGACTGGTGACTGGAGGTACAGTTGTTCGTATACAGAGAGAAGAGTAAAGGAGAAAGAACACAGCCTTGGGGGGAGCCAGTACTGATGGTCTGAGATTCAGAGACATATTTTCCTAGTCTCACCTGCTGCCTCCTGTCAGTCAGGAAGTCTGTGATCCATCTGCAGGTGGAGTCAGGAACACTAAGCTGGGAGAGTTTGTCCTGAAGCAGGGACGGAATGATCGTGTTAAATGCAGAGCTGAAATCCACACACAAGGTCCTGACATAGGTGCCTTGGAAATCCAGATTTCCCAGATTAGCACTATATAAGGAGATGGAAGTCACTCTAGTGACACCTGGTTGTGCTGAGGTCAGTGACTGTGTTGAGGTCAGTGGATGTGCTTAGATCAGTGGCTGTGTTGAGGTCAGTGGCTGTGCTGAGGTCAGTAATTATGTTGAGGTCAGTAGCTGCAATAAAGTCAGTGGTTATACTGAAGTCAGTAACTGTGGCAAGGTCAGTGGCTGTGTTGAGTGGCTGTGTAGAGGTCAGTGGCTGTGTAGAGGTCAGTAACGGTGTTTGTTCCTGTTCATTCTGGGCATGCCTGATGATTTCCCATCATTTCTATTAGCTGCATTTCACAGCCTGATTTTTTTCCTCTGCTTTCATTCAAACATTACAAACTTCAGGTTCTGCAGATCTCCCTCCAGTGCAGTGACCAGTGTGTTCACACCAACTGCCCCTTCCAAATCAGTTACAATACACACACACACACACCTCTCTCTCTGTTTGGTAATGTAAACTTTTATTAAGTTCCTTCTCCTGCTTTTCAGTGCAGTTTTCACTTTATTTTACAAACAAATTAATAATAATAATAATAAATCATCATCATCCTCATCATCATCAGATTTCCCATAAGAAAATAAATCACAGTGTTCTAACACAAAAGCTTTAAAGCACTGTCCCTTCATTCAGTTCCACTGGATTTCTCTATTTGACATTATTGTATTACAGTTTTATTAAAATTGCTGTGATTTGGGGAAACTCATCAAAAAGTAGAAATCTCTTCCATTTCTTCAAAAGGAGCAGCTTCTGGAGTTCTGTACATTTAAACTCTGTTAATAAATATCTGTAACTTAAATATGAACATCATTAAAGAGCAGGAGGTGAGGATCTGTCTCAAACCCTTTACATAACACCGCTAGGCTAACAAGTCAGCTAGCGCACGCTAACGCTCTGATAAACTCATCTAAATAACCAGAGTGATTTTTCTTCATTATTCATGAATCTTAATATTCTCATTTTTTTAAAGTTCAGATTGGGAGGAAATGAATCAGAAATCTGAAGAAACTCAGTAAATGTGAGAGGTTTCAGTCAGACGTGTAAACATTTTAACTCCTATTTTAAACTGAAACACACACGCGCGCGCACGCACACACACACACACACACACGCGCGCGCACGCACGCACGCACACACACACACACACACACACACACACACACACACACACACACACACACACACACACACACACACACACACACACACGTGGAGTGATTTATAAACGTATTTTCCTCTCTATTATCTCCTGAATGATTAGCGTTAGCTCCTTTATCAGATATTAATTCAGTTTTAGAGCTGTTTTTTATTGTGGTTTATTCCGGGTGTAAATCCCTGGTTTGTTTCAGGATGTTGAATTCCAGTGTTTTTTGTTGAATATTATTTTCCTACAGCACCATCACCTCTGTGTGTTTTATCTTAGCGAGGTAATGCTAATGCTAGCTACAATAACACGGTACTGAGCTAACGTTAGCAGGTACTTTCTGGACTTACCCCACACATAAACATTACATTCTACCTCAGCTGATTGTTGGACACACAACAATTGCACTACTTGTATACTCTGCACTACTCTGCACACACAATAACCACACTCACTGCACATCTTTGTGTGCATACTGCATCGACACTTTACTGTGAAAATTGAAAGTTGTACAATAGATATTGTTATTCCTGTTAAAATTCGACATTTATATTTACATCTTATGTATGCACATTGCACATACTGTATTATTTATTGCCAATATATTTGTCTTTATCTACATACATGTATATACTATATATTACAGATGTTTATACATATATTATTTTATAAATATTATATTCCATTATTATATTATATATTTTATTATATTATATATATAACATTGTATTATATTATTATTATTTTTATTTATATTATATACATATTTTTATTTTATTTTATTGTTTTATATATACACTATATTGCCAAAAGTATTCTCTCACCCATCCAAATAATCAGAACCAGGTGTTCCAATCACTTCCATGGCCACAGGTGTATAAAATCAAGCACCTAGGCATGCAGACTGTTTTTACAAACATTTGTGAAAGAATGGGTCGATCTCAGGAGCTCAGTGAATTCCAGCGTGGAACTGTGATAGGATGCCACCTGTGCAACAAATCCAGTCGTGAAATTTCCTCACTCCTAAATATTCCACAGTCAACTGTCAGCTGTATTATAAGAACGTGGAAGTGTTTGGGAACGACAGCAACTCAGCCACGAAGTGGTAGGCCACGTAAACTGACGGAGCGGGGTCAACGGATGCTGAGGCGCATAGTGCGAAGAGGTCGCCAACTTTCTGCAGAGTCCATCGCTACAGACCTCCAAACTTCATGTGGCCTTCAGATGAGCTCAAGAACAGTGCGCAGAGAGCTTCATGGAATGGGTTTCCATGGCCGAGCAGCTGCATCCAAGCCATACATCACCAAGTGCAATGCAAAGCGTCGGATGCAGTGGTGTAAAGCACGCCGCCACTGGACTCTAGAGCAGTGGAGACGCGTTCTCTGGAGGGACCAATCGCGCTTCTCCATCTGGCAATCTGATGGACGAGTCTGGGTTTGGCGGTTGCCAGGAGAACGGTACTTGTCTGACTGCATTGTGCCAAGTGTAAAGTTTGGTGGAGGGGGGATTATGGTGTGGGGTTGTTTTTCAGGAGCTGGGCTTGGCCCCTTAGTTCCAGTGAAAGGAACTCTGAATGCTTCAGCATACCAAGACATTTTGGACAATTCCATGCTCCCAACTTTGTGGGAACAGTTTGGAGCTGGCCCCTTCCTCTTCCAACATGACTGTGCACCAAGAGTCCTTGGAGTCCTGACCTCAACCCGATAGAACACCTTTGGGATGAATTAGAGCGGAGACTGAGAGCCAGGCCTTCTCGTCCAACATCAGTGTGTGACCTCACAAATGCACTTCTGGAAGAATGGTCAAAAATTCCCATAAACACACTCCTAAACCTTGTGGACAGCCTTCCCAGAAGAGTTGAAGCTGTTATAGCTGCAAAGGGTGGACCGACGTCATATTGAACCCTATGGATCAGGAATGGGATGTCACTTAAGTTCATATGCGAGTCAAGGCAGGTGAGCAAATACTTTTGGCAATATAGTGTGTATACTCACACACACTTATTTGTATCTGATACACAATTGGCTTTACATAACTATTGGTGTTTTTCATAATTTATCAAGACCCTAATGTTAGTCTTATTTTTCTATATATACACACACACATACACTTTTTTTTTTTTTTTTTTTTAAACCTATATCCCTATACTTTTCTTGTCCACACACTTTAAATTCTTTCTTCAAACGAAGGACAGTCGTTAAAAGTATTTCACTACATGTCGGACTGTGTATGATTTCATATATAATAAATAAAATTTTAATTTGATTTGAATTTGAGGTAGCTGGTTAGCCGAGCTAAAGTCTGTAGCCTACGATATTGTGTTTAAATCGGTATTTTATATAAAACATCAATCTGTGCCGTGACTAGAAAAAGATATTAGCCACATTAGCACAGGGTGACGTCAGGTTAATCTAGTCACAGTCATAAAGTCAGTCATTTATAATACACAAATAAATACACAAGTAAACAATTTAGCCATTTGGAATATTTAAGGTAGAGTCTGCTGATTTAGTTGTTTTTGTTTATTTTAGATTTTATATCTTCTTCCCACACGAATGTCTTATTCATCTTGTATTTATTTTAGATTCTTATGTCGACCAAATTGGTGTTTTTCTTTTTTTAACTAATTGAGGATAGTGAGTGTAATTCTTGAAGTCGGCCACAAGGGGGCTGTACAAGAGTGTGTGAGAGGAATGCAGAAATGAAAGATTTTCTTTTGAATCTGAATGAATGTAGTAATTTATTCAGATGCAGTCAGTCAGGGCTTCAGTGTTCCAAAACTAAAGACGGGTCAGGGCTGAGGGTTCTTCTCATGTGCTGGGAGTCCACACTGCTGTGACGGGGAGCCATTATTATTATTATTATTATTATTATTATTAACACTGTGCAGTGCAAGGGGTTGTCTGAGTTCAAAGTCTAAAGAGATTCTGTCTTCTTCCTGCATTTATCCCAGCACCATGTGAACAAATCTCAGTAAGACACTTATAGATGCTCTCTCTCTCCCACACACACACACACACACACACACACACACACACACACTAAAAGTAGTGTGTGTACTCAGGATTCAGACAGAAGGTCTTTCAGAGTTTTCAGAATCTTCACTGCTGTCACTGTGAGAGAGAAGAAGAAAAACAAACGACAAACACTGTAGCTCTGACTCGGACACAAGAAGGAAGAACTCTGTGTGTGTGTGTGTCTTACTGCAGCAGGGTGTGTAGGCGTTGGCGGTTGTGTCTCCTCCTCTCCTCATTGATGGGGTAGGATCTGAAGATGAGCAGGCCGAGGATGATGAGGGAGACAGGTACAGCAGACACCAACAGCTTCAATGTTAATTTCACAGAGTCAGGCTGCACACACCTCCTCGACACGTAACCCGCAAAACTGCACACACACACACAGACACACACACACACACACAGACAGACAGTGAGCCAATAATGAGACAGAGTCATAAAGTGACTGATGGAGTGATACAGAGACAGAAAGTAATAAAATGGATAAAGTATATTGTATTGTTCTGAATATAAGACGATATTTTTTTCATGGAAATACATCTCAGTAAACGATGTGGTCCTATATTCGAGCTCTAGACTTTTACATGTCAATACACCCGCAAAAACAGGTGACGCCAAATACAGGTAAATGAGTTCCCCAGGACTGAAGCAACTGCGTGATGGCGAGTGACTGTCCAGAAAATAGCGGCTGAAAAGTCGGCCAAGTAAACCAGCAACTGAGGGCAATACCTGCTGGAATTATCGTTCGTGGTCAGAGAAACGGCTGGATGGAGACTGAGTTTGTGGTGGACTGCTTAAAGTGGAGTGGGGCAGACGATGTGGGACACTCAGAAATAAGAGGAACATGCTAATTTTGGAAGCTTTCCATGGACATGTGACTTTGCCGGTCAAAAAGCAACTGCGTGCAATGAACGGTGACGTCGTCGATCCATACCGGGGGGATGACAAGTCAGATACAGGTGCTGGATGTTGTGGTTAACAAGCCAATCAAAGATGGTGTGTGTGCAAGAGATACACAGAGTGGCTGCTGTCTGGGAATCACACACTCACACCATCCGGAAACATTCAAAAGCTCTTCAAAAAGAGTGAACCCAGTGAGGCAGAGGACCTCTGTGAGGAATCGACTGACTGACATGAATGACATGATGATTTGAGGAGCCGAGTTTGGCTAATTAAAACAGTTCATTGCATTACTGATTATTGCTCTACTGTTTGTTGCAGTATGTTTATTGCACTATTATTAATTACACTTTATCTAATCACGCCTATTATTTTTCTCTCTAAGGCAGATTTCTACTGTTAATGAAGTACAGTAATACCTTGACTTACGAGTTTAATTGGTTCTGTGACCGAGCTCGTAACTCAATTTGCTCGTATATCAAATCAAATTTCTCCATTAAAATGAATTGAAATGCTATTAATCCGTTCCAGCCCCCCAAAAACCACACCAATTTTTTTTGTTACGTGTTTTTTAAATAAGAAAAATGTACTTTATAAATAACAAATAATGTATAAAAAATAATAAATACATAAAAAAAGAGAATGTAAAGAAATAAACTGGTTTTATTAAGTGTATTTACCTTGAAGATCAGACGAAGATTGGCGGAGTTTTTCATTTTGTGCTCTATCGCTTAACTTAACTTACTCGCTACACACTTAATGCTACAATGTATTGCTAAATTTAACTTCCACACTATGCTACACTTTATCGCTAAACTTAAGTGCTACTTTTTTATTTATTTTTTTATCTTATTTTTTCACTTCACTTAATCATCTTCTCTGACTTATGCCTTTTTCTCCACACTTTCCCTTGCAGGGCGTTTCAATAAAAACCTGTCCAAGGAGGTTTCTTCCTCCCTTTCAAAATGTTTGGAAAATGAGTGATGAAGTGTCCTTACACAGCGCCAACGCACGACCTGGAGAGATAACCACGTGAACTGACCGCTCGCTGGGCGACCGAATGGCGGGTGGAGTAAGCTCGCGCGCTCGTAACTCAGATCTCGTATCTTAAAGCAAAAAAATCGACCAAGCGGCGGCTCGTATCTCAGAAAACTCGTAAGTTGAGTCACTCATGAGTCAAGGTTACACTGTATTGGTAGGCTTTGTATTTTTTCACAATGAGATGCACAGCATAACTGTTATTAAATCCAGATGGACAGCAGGTTGTGTTATACCAGATGAAAATTCTTTTTAAATTAAAGCATTTTCTTTATAAAAGACAAGAGTTGGTCTTCAAAATGCATTTTTCCAAAAGATACACTTTGAAAAGTATAATCAGGGACGTCTTATAATCAGGGACGTCTTATAATCAGGGACAATACAGTAATAAAGTGACTGAGAGAAAAAGTGAGAGTGAGACACCGAGAAAGTCACACAGTGATGGAGAAAAACTGATAGACGGAGAGAGAGAGAGAGAGAGAGAGAGAGAGAGAGACACGGAAATAGTCAGAAACTGTAAGAGAGCGTAAAACATATGGAGAGAGTGAGACAGGTGGATAGAGCAAGACAGGTGGATAGTGAGACATGTGGAGAGTGAGACTGGTGGATAAAGTGAGACAGGTGTATGAAGTGAGATGCAGGGATAGAGCAAGATGGGTGGATAGAGCGAGACATGTGGAGAGTGAGACATGGAGAGTGAGACAGGTGGAGAGCAAGACATGGGGAGTGAGACAGGTGGAGATTGAGACAGGTGGAGAATGAGAAGGGTGGATAGAGTGAGACAGGTGAATAGAGTGAGATGTGTGAAGAGCAAGACGGGTAGAGAATGAGATAGGTGGATAGAGAAAGACTGGTGGAGAGTGAGAAGGGTGGATAGAGCAAAACGAATGGAGAGCGAGAGGGGTGGACAGAGCGAGACATGTGGAGAGAGTGAGACTGGTGGAGAGAGTGAGACTGGTGGATAGAGCCAGACAGGTGGATAGAGCAAGACGAATGGAGAGCGAGAGGGGTGGACAGAGCGAGACATGTGGAGAGAGTGAGACTGGTGGAGAGTGAGACTGGTGGATAGAGCGATACACATGGAGAGTGAGACAGGTGGAGAGTGAGACTGGTGGATAGAGAGAGATAAGTGGAGAGCGGGACAGGTGGAGAGCAAAACACATGGAGAGTGAGACAGGTGGAGATTGAGACAGGTGGATAGAGTGAGATGTGTGAAGAGCAAGACGGGTAGAGAATGAGATAGGTGGATAGAGAAAGACTGGTGGAGAGTGAGAAGGGTGGATAGAGCAAAACGAATGGAGAGCGAGAGGGGTGGACAGAGCGAGACATGTGGAGAGAGTGAGACTGGTGGATAGAGCGATACACATGGAGAGTGAGACTGGTGGATAGAGAGAGATAAGTGGAGAGCGGGACAGGTGGAGAGCAAAACACATGGAGAGTGAGACAGGTGGAGAGCATGAGACAGGTGGAGAGCATGAGACAGGTGTACTGACTGTAAGCTGAGAGTGGAGATGCCCAGCGAAACTCCAGAGGCAAACTTGGTGAAAAAGACGTAGAAGGAGTAGAAGATGGCCTCATGACCCTGAGAGCTGGGATTCTGTACTTTATAATCATCCACTGCATCGGGCAGCATCGACCTGATCACACACACACACACTTTACTTTGTGTTTCTCTGCATGAACACAGCTGAAAACATCACCACAACACTGTCTGGTATTATAATGTCACTGGATGAACTAAGAAAAGAGCCGAGAATGAATGAATGAATGAATGAATGAATGAATGAATGAATGAATGAATGAATGAAACACACCACGGCAGGAGGAAAGCTGCAGCCACGGAGGTACCGGCAGCTACGGCAACCATGTACGTTATGACAAGAGTGCTCTCTATACACACCACCAGGATCATGAAGGGAACCGCCCACTGTAACACACACACAGGTTATGTACCATCATACACACACGTGTTATCATATACCATCACACACACACACAGGTTATCATGTACCATCACACACACACACACACACACACAGGTTATCATGTACCATCACACACACACACACACACACACACACAGGTTATCATGAACCATCACACACACACACAGGTTATCATGTACCATCACACACACACACACACACACACAGGTTATCATGTACCATCACACACACACACAGGTTATCATGTACCATCACACACACACACACACACACACACACACACACACAGGTTATGTACCATCATATACACACGTGTTATCATATACCATCACACACAGGTTATCATGTACCATCACACACACACACACACACACACACACACACACACAGGTTATCATGTACCATCACACACACACACACACACACACACACACAGGTTATCATGTACCATCACACACACACACACACACACACACACACACACAGGTTATCATGTACCATCACACACACACACAGGTTATCATGTACCATCACACACACACACAGGTTATCATGTACCATCACACACACACACAGGTTATCATGTACCATCACACACACACACACACACACACACAGTCACTCACCATGATGCCGACGTAGACTGCAGACTTTTTCCCAAAGCGTGTGAGGAACAGCTGCCACAGAGGAATGGTGAGGGTTCCAGAGAGCTACACACACACACACACACACACACACACACACACACACACACGTTGGACCCCTCACAAACTGTAATAAATCTGTCACACATTTATCATGATACTGCTTCATGTAGTGAAGACTTCTTATGGGATAGATTTTCTGAGTAATGTCTGTCAGGAGAACGTGATACAACACACTGTTTAACACAACACACACACTGTAACACAACACACACACTAACACAACACACACTGTTTAACACAACACACACACTAACACGACACACACACTGTAACACAACACACACACTAACACAACACACACACTGTAACACGACACACACACTGTAACACAACACACACACTAACACAACACACACACACTGTTTAACACAACACACACACTGTAACACAACACACACACTAACACAACACACACTGTTTAACACAACACACACACTGTAACACGACACACACTGTAACACGACACACACACTGTAACACGACACACACACTGTAACACGACACACACACTGTAACACGACACACACACTGTAACACGACACACACACTGTAACACGACACACACTGTAACACACACACTGTAACACGACACACACACTGTAACACAACACACACACTGTAACAACACACACACTGTAACACGACACACACACTAACACGACACACACACTGTAACACGACACACACACTGTTTAACACAACACACACACTGTAACAACACACACACTGTAACAACACACACCCTGTAACACACACACTGTAACACACACACTGTAACACGACACACACACTAACACAACACACACACTGTAACAACACACACACTGTAACACGACACACACACTGTAACAAGACACACACACTGTAACACGACACACACACTGTAACACGACACACACACTGTAACACGACACACACACTGTAACACGACACACACACTGTAACAACACACACCCTGTAACACACACACTGTAACACACACACTGTAACACGACACACACACTAACACAACACACACACTGTAACAACACACACACTGTAACACGACACACACACTGTAACAAGACACACACACTGTAACACGACACACACACTGTAACACGACACACACACTGTAACACGACACACACACTGTAACACGACACACACACTGTTTAACACAACACACACACTGTAACACAACACACACACTGTAACACGACACACACACTGTAACACGACACACACACTAACACGACACACACACTAACACGACACACACACTGTTTAACACGACACACACACTGTAACACACACACTGTAACAACACACACACTGTAACACGACACACACACTGTAACACAACACACACACTGTAACACGACACACACACTGTAACACGACACACACACTGTAACACAACACACACACTAACACGACACACACACTGTTTAACACAACACACACACTAACACGACACACACACTGTAACACAACACACACACACTGTTTAACACAACACACACACTGTAACACAACACACACACTGTTTAACACGACACACACACTGTTTAACACGACACACACACTGTTTAACACGACACACACACTGTTTAACACGACACACACACGCCATTTAACACGACACACACACTGTTTAACACGACACACACACTGTAACACGACACACACACTAACACGACACACACTGTAACACGACACACACACTGTAACACGACACACACACTGTTTAACACGACACACACACTGTTTAACACGACACACACACTGTTTAACACAACACACACACTGTAACACAACACACACACTGTAACACAACACACACACTAACACAACACACACTGTTTAACACAACACACACACTAACACGACACACACACTGTAACACAACACACACACTAACACAACACACACACTGTAACACGACACACACACTGTAACACGACACACACACTAACACGACACACACACTAACACGACACACACACTGTTTAACACGACACACACACTAACAACACACACACTGTAACAACACACACACTGTAACACGACACACACACTGTAACACGACACACACACTGTAACACAACACACTGTAACACAACACACACACTGTAACACAACACACACACTAACACGACACACACACTGTAACACAACACACACACACTTTAACACAACACACACACTGTAACACGACACACACACTGTTTAACACGACACACACACGCCATTTAACACGACACACACACTGTTTAACACGACACACACACTGTAACACGACACACACACTGTTTAACACGACACACACACTGTTTAACACGACACACACACTAACACGACACACACACTAACACGACACACACACTGTAACACGACACACACACTGTTTAACACGACACACACACTGTTTAACACGACACACACACTGTAACACGACACACACACTAACACGACACACACACTGTAACAACACACACACTGTAACAACACACACACTAACACGACACACACACTGTAACACGACACACACACTGTAACACGACACACACACTGTAACACAACACACACACTAACAACACACACACTGTAACACAACACACACACTAACACGACACACACACTGTAACACAACACACACACACTGTTTAACACGACACACACACTGTTTAACACGACACACACACTGTAACACGACACACACACTGTAACACGACACACACACTAACACGACACACACACTGTTTAACACGACACACACACTGTTTAACACGACACACACACTAACACGACACACACACGCCATTTAACACGACACACACACTGTAACACGACACACACTGTAACACGACACACACACTGTAACACGACACACACACTGTTTAACACGACACACACACTGTAACACGACACACACACGCCATTTAACACGACACACACACTGTTTAACACGACACACACACTGTAACACGACACACACTGTTTAACACGACACACACACTAACACAACACACACACTGTAACACAACACACACACTGTAACACAACACACACACTAACACGACACACACACTAACACGACACACACACTAACACGACACACACACTAACACGACACACACACTGTTTAACACGACACACACACTGTTTAACACGACACACACACTGTAACACGACACACACACTGTAACACGACACACACACTGTTTAACACGACACACACACTGTTTAACACGACACACACACTGTTTAACACGACACACACACTGTTTAACACGACACACACACGCCATTTAACACGACACACACACTGTTTAACACGACACACACACTGTTTAACACAACACACACACACTGTTTAACACAACACACACACTGTAACACAACACACACACTGTTTAACACGACACACACACTGTAACACGACACACACACTGTTTAACACGACACACACACTGTAACACAACACACACACTGTTTAACACGACACACACACTGTAACACGACACACACACTGTTTAACACGACACACACACTGTAACACGACACACACACTGTTTAACACGACACACACACTGTAACACGACACACACACTAACACGACACACACACTGTAACACGACACACACACTGTTTAACACGACACACACACTGTAACACGACACACACACTAACACGACACACACACTAACACGACACACACACTGTTTAACACGACACACACACTGTAACACGACACACACACTAACACGACACACACACTGTTTAACACGACACACACACTGTTTAACACAACACACACACTGTAACACGACACACACACTGTAACACGACACACACACTGTAACACGACACACACACTGTAACACGACACACACACTGTAACACGACACACACACTAACACGACACACACTGTAACACGACACACACACTGTAACACGACACACACACTGTAACACGACACACACACTGTAACACGACACACACACTGTTTAACACGACACACACACTGTAACACGACACACACACGCCATTTAACACGACACACACACTGTAACACGACACACACACTGTAACACGACACACACACTAACACAACACACACACTGTAACACGACACACACTGTTTAACACGACACACACTGTTTAACACGACACACACACTGTAACACGACACACACACGCCATTTAACACGACACACACACTGTAACACGACACACACACTGTAACACGACACACACACTGTTTAACACGACACACACACTGTTTAACACGACACACACACTGTAACACGACACACACACTGTAACACGACACACACACTGTTTAACACGACACACACACTGTAACAACACACACACTGTAACAACACACACACTGTAACAACACACACACTAACACGACACACACACTGTAACACGACACACACACTGTAACACAACACACACACTGTAACACGACACACACACTGTAACACGACACACACTGTTTAACACAACACACACACTGTAACACAACACACACACTAACACAACACACACACTAACACGACACACACACTGTTTAACACAACACACACACTGTAACACAACACACACACTGTTTAACACAACACACACACACTGTTTAACACGACACACACACTAACACAACACACACACTGTAACACAACACACACACTGTTTAACACGACACACACACTGTTTAACACGACACACACACGCCATTTAACACGACACACACACTGTTTAACACGACACACACACTGTAACACGACACACACACTGTTTAACACGACACACACACTGTAACACGACACACACACTGTAACACGACACACACACTGTAACACGACACACACACTGTTTAACACGACACACACACTGTTTAACACGACACACACACTGTTTAACACGACACACACACTGTTTAACACGACACACACACTGTTTAACACGACACACACACTGTTTAACAGAACACACACACTGTAACACAACACACACACTAACACAACACACACTGTTTAACACAACACACACACTAACACGACACACACACTGTAACACAACACACACACTAACACAACACACACACTAACACGACACACACACTGTAACACGACACACACACTAACACGACACACACACTAACACGACACACACACTGTAACAACACACACACTGTAACAACACACACACTGTAACAACACACACACTGTAACACGACACACACACTGTAACACAACACACACTGTAACACAACACACACACTGTAACACAACACACACACTAACACGACACACACACTGTAACACAACACACACACACTGTTTAACACAACACACACACTGTAACACGACACACACACTGTTTAACACGACACACACACGCCATTTAACACGACACACACACTGTTTAACACGACACACACACTGTAACACGACACACACACTGTTTAACACGACACACACACGCCATTTAACACGACACACACACTGTTTAACACGACACACACACTGTTTAACACGACACACACACTGTTTAACACGACACACACACTGTTTAACACGACACACACACTGTTTAACACGACACACACACTAACACGACACACACACTGTAACACGACACACACACTGTTTAACACGACACACACACTGTAACACGACACACACACTGTAACACGACACACACACTGTAACACGACACACACACTAACACGACACACACACTGTAACGACACACACACTGTAACACGACACACACACTGTAACACGACACACACACTGTAACACGACACACACACTGTAACACAACACACACACTGTAACACAACACACACACTGTAACACAACACACACACTGTAACACGACACACACACTGTTTAACACGACACACACACTGTAACACGACACACACACTAACACGACACACACACTGTAACACGACACACACACTGTTTAACACGACACACACACTGTAACACGACACACACACTAACACGACACACACACTGTTTAACACGACACACACACTGTTTAACACAACACACACACTAACACGACACACACTGTTTAACACGACACACACACTGTAACACGACACACACACGCCATTTAACACGACACACACACTGTAACACGACACACACACTGTAACACGACACACACACTGTAACACAACACACACACTGTAACACGACACACACTGTTTAACACGACACACACACTGTAACACGACACACACACTGTAACACGACACACACACGCCATTTAACACGACACACACACTGTAACACGACACACACACTGTAACACGACACACACACTGTAACACGACACACACACTGTTTAACACGACACACACACTGTAACACAACACACACACTGTAACACAACACACACACTGTAACACAACACACACACTAACACGACACACACACTGTTTAACACGACACACACACTGTTTAACACGACACACACACTAACACAACACACACACTGTAACACAACACACACACTGTTTAACACGACACACACACTGTTTAACACACACTGTAACACGACACACACACTGCTTAACACGACACACACACTGCTTAACACGACACACACACTGCTTAACACGACACACACACTGTTTAACACAACACACACACACTAACACAACACACACACTAACACGACACACACACTAACACGACACACACTAACACGACACACACTGTAACACGACACACACACTAACACAACACACACACTAACACGACACACACACTGTAACACGACACACACACTAACACGACACACACACTGTTTAACACGACACACACACTGTAACAACACACACACTGTAACAACACACACACTGTAACACGACACACACACTGTAACACGACACACACACTGTAACACAACACACACTGTAACACAACACACACACTGTAACACAACACACACACTAACACGACACACACACTGTAACACAACACACACACACTGTTTAACACAACACACACACTGTAACACGACACACACACTGTTTAACACGACACACACACGCCATTTAACACGACACACACACTGTTTAACACGACACACACACTGTAACACGACACACACACTGTTTAACACGACACACACACGCCATTTAACACGACACACACACTGTTTAACACGACACACACACTGTTTAACACGACACACACACTGTTTAACACGACACACACACTGTAACACGACACACACACTGTAACACGACACACACACTGTTTAACACGACACACACACTGTAACACGACACACACACTGTAACACGACACACACACTGTAACACGACACACACACTGTAACGACACACACACTGTAACACGACACACACACTGTAACACGACACACACACTGTAACACGACACACACACTGTAACACAACACACACACTGTAACACAACACACACACTGTAACACGACACACACTGTAACACGACACACACACTGTTTAACACGACACACACACTGTAACACGACACACACACTAACACGACACACACACTGTTTAACACGACACACACACTGTAACACGACACACACACTAACACGACACACACACTGTTTAACACGACACACACACTGTTTAACACAACACACACACTGTAACACGACACACACACTGTTTAACACGACACACACACTGTAACACGACACACACACGCCATTTAACACGACACACACACTGTAACACGACACACACACGCCATTTAACACGACACACACACTAACACGACACACACTGTAACACGACACACACACTGTTTAACACGACACACACACTGTAACACGACACACACACTAACACGACACACACACTGTAACAACACACACACTGTAACAACACACACACTAACACGACACACACACTGTTTAACACGACACACACACTGTTTAACACGACACACACACTAACACAACACACACACTGTAACACAACACACACACTGTAACACAACACACACACTGTTTAACACGACACACACACTGTTTAACACGACACACACACTGTTTAACACGACACACACACTGTTTAACACGACACACACACTAACACACACACTGTAACACAACACACACACTGTTTAACACAACACACACACGCCATTTAACACGACACACACACTGTAACACAACACACACACTGTAACACAACACACACACTGTTTAACACGACACACACACTGTTTAACACGACACACACACTGTTTAACACGACACACACACTGTTTAACACGACACACACACTGTTTAACACGACACACACACTAACACACACACTGTAACAACACACACACTGTTTAACACAACACACACACGCCATTTAACACGACACACACACTAACACGACACACACACTGTAACACAACACACACACTGTTTAACACAACACACACACGCCATTTAACACGACACACACACTGTAACACAACACACACACTAACACAACACACACACTGTAACACAACACACACACTGTTTAACACAACACACACGCCATTTAACACAACACACACACTGTTTAACACGACACACACACACTGTAACACGACACACACACTGTAACACGACACACACACTGTAACACGACACACACACTGTAACACGACACACACACTGTTTAACACGACACACACACTGTTTAACACGACACACACACTGTTTAACACGACACACACACTGTAACACACACACTGTAACACAACACACACGCCATTTAACACGACACACACACTAACACGACACACACACTGTTTAACACGACACACACACTGTTTAACACGACACACACACTGTTTAACACGACACACACACTGTTTAACACGACACACACACTGTTTAACACGACACACACACTGTAACACACACACTGTAACACAACACACACGCCATTTAACACGACACACACACTAACACGACACACACACTGTTTAACACGACACACACACTGTTTAACACGACACACACACTGTTTAACACGACACACACACTAACACACACACTGTTTAACACAACACACACACGCCATTTAACACGACACACACTGTTTAACACGACACACACACGCCATTTAACACGACACACACACTGTAACACAACACACACACTGTTTAACACAACACACACACGCCATTTAACACAACACACACACGCCATTTAACACAACACACACACGCCATTTAACACGACACACACACTGTTTAACACGACACACACACACTGTTTAACACAACACACACACTGTTTAACACAACACACACTGTTTAACACAACACACACACGCCATTTAACACAACACACACACGCCATTTAACACAACACACACACTGTTTAACACAACACACACACGCCATTTAACACAACACACACACGCCATTTAACACGACACACACACTGTAACACGACACACACACTGTTTAACAACACACACACGCCATTTAACACGACACACACACTGTTTAACAGGACACACACGCCATTTAACACAACACACACACTGTAACACAACACACACACTGTTTAACACAACACACACACTGTAACACAACACACACACGCCATTTAACACGACACACACACTGTTTAACACGACACACACGCCATTTAACACGACACACACACTGTAACACAACACACACGCCATTTAACACAACACACACGCCATTTAACACGACACACACACTGTAACACGACACACACACTGTAACACGACACACACACTGTAACACAACACACACACTGTAACACAACACACACACGCCATTTAACACAACACACACACGCCATTTAACACGACACACACACTGTTTAACAACACACACACTGTAACACGACACACACACTGTAACACGACACACACACTGTAACACGACACACACACTGTAACACAACACACACACGCCATTTAACACAACACACACACGCCATTTAACACGACACACACACTGTTTAACAACACACACACTGTAACACGACACACACACTGTAACACGACACACACACTGTAACACGACACACACACTGTAACACAACACACACACGCCATTTAACACAACACACACACGCCATTTAACACGACACACACACTGTTTAACACAACACACACACTGTAACACGACACACACACTGTAACACGACACACACTGTAACACGACACACACTGTAACACGACACACACTGTAACACGACACACACACGCCGTTTAACACGACACACACACACCGTTTAACACGACACACACACACCGTTTAACACGACACACACACACCGTTTAACACGACACACACACACCGTTTAACACGACACACACACACCGTTTAACACGACACACACACACCGTTTAACACGACACACACACACCGTTTAACACGACACACACACACCGTTTAACACGACACACACACACCGTTTAACACGACACACACACACCGTTTAACACGACACACACACCGTTTAACACGACACACACACCGTTTAACACGACACACACACCGTTTAACACGACACACACTGTTTAACACGACACACACACTGTAACACGACACACACACTGTAACACGACACACACACTAACACGACACACACACTAACACGACACACACACTAACACGACACACACACTAACACGACACACACTGTAACACGACACACACTGTAACACGACACACACACGCCGTTTAACACGACACACACACGCCGTTTAACACGACACACACACGCCGTTTAACACGACACACACACGCCGTTTAACACGACACACACACGCCGTTTAACACGACACACACACCGTTTAACACGACACACACGCCGTTTAACACGACACACACGCCGTTTAACACGACACACACGCCGTTTAACACGACACACACGCCGTTTAACACGACACACACACACGCCGTTTAACACGACACACACACGCCGTTTAACACGACACACACACACGCCGTTTAACACGACACACACACACGCCGTTTAACACGACACACACACACGCCGTTTAACACGACACACACACACGCCGTTTAACACGACACACACACGCCGTTTAACACACACGGGTGTGTATCCTCATCCTTCCAGAACATGGAGAAGAATTTCTTCTCGCTTACGGTTTCTCTTGAATAAAGCTGGAGATTAAACCGTCTAACACACACTCACTAAACAATACATCTTTCTGTTGTCATGGAAACACACAATACCACACACACACCAGCACAGACTAACACACAAACTCACACACACACAATCTCACACTCGCGCGCTCACACACATACATGCTCGCACACACACGCGCTCACACATTGGACCTCTCACAGACTAATAAATCCATCACACAGTTACACACACACACAAGCTCACACACACAAGCTCGCTCACACACACACACAAGCTCACACACACAAGCTCGCTCACACACACACACAAGCTCACTCACACAAGCTCACTCACACAAGCTCACACACACAAGCTCACACACACAAGCTCACTCACACAAGCTCACTCACACAAGCTCACTCACACAAGCTCACTCACACAAGCTCACTCACACACACACACAAGCTCATACACAAGCTCACTCACACACGCACACAAGCTCACACACACAAACGCACACAAGCTCGCTCACACACACACAAACGCACACAAGCTCGCTCACACAAACACACACACACACACTCACACACAAGCTCACTCACACACACACACACACAGAAGCTCGCTCACACAAACACACACACACACACACTCACACACAAGCTCGCTCACACAAACACACACACAGAAGCTCACTCACACACACACAAACGCACACAAGCTCGCTCACACAAACACACACACACACACTCACACACAAGCTCGCTCACACAAACACACACACACACAAACGCACACAAGCTCGCTCACACAAACACACACACACACTCACTCACACACACACACACACAAGCTCGCTCACACACACACACACAAGCTCGCTCACACACACACACACAAGCTCGCTCACACACACACACACACACACACACACAAGCTCACTCACACATGTACGTGCACACACACACACACACAAGCTCACTCACACATGTACGTGCACACACACACACACACACACAAGCTCACTCACACATGTACGTGCACACACACACACACAAGCTCACTCACACAAACACACACACACACTCACACACAAGCTCACTCACACACACACACAAACGCACACAAGCTCACACACACACACAAACGCACACAAGCTCGCTCACACAAACACACACACACTCACACAAGCTCACTCACACACACACACACACAAACGCACACAAGCTCACTCACACACAAACGCACACAAGCTCGCTCACACAAACACACACACACTCACACACAAGCTCACTCACAC
>NC_080712.1:34315145-34317645 GCF_019097595.1 Hemibagrus wyckioides | reverse complement strand
TGGATGAAACTTAAGAAGGAATTAATTTGTTCATATGAGGATATTTACCCGTGTGCCATCTATAACCCCCCCCCACATACACCAGTCACCCTACCATGATGAGGACTTCTTCCCAACACTCCAGTCAAATCCTACAGCTCTGCAAAAGCCTGGGTTTATACGTAGTTAATGGCAGAACAAAGGGTGACTCTCTGGGCCATTTTACCTACTGCTCCTCTTCAGGCAGTAGCACTGTGGACTACGCTGTAACAGATATAGAGCAAAATAAGATTAACTATTTCTTGGTAATGCCACAGCTGCCTCTTTCTGACCACAGCCACATAGTTATTAGCTTAAATAAATCAACCAGTCCACAACCATGCTCAAATCAGCTCAAACTCTACTCCCTCCCAACCAAATTCCAATGGAGAAATGACAGTCCTGCCCAGTATGAAGCTGAACTCCACAGCACTCGTGTCCAGAACGTTAGACGTGTTTCTATGCACTAAATTTGGAGATGAGGAAAAAAACATTAACTCAGCAACAGAGCAGCTAACAAATATTTTACTACATTGGCCAGGAGAGCACTGAAAAGAATAAAAATACACAAACCCAAAAAAAAGATAGCTAAAAATGCCTGGTTCGACAACGAATGCCAAACTTCAAGAAAAGACCTCAGATTACTATCGAACACAAAGCATAGAGACCCATTAAACCAGCTAATACGAAACGCTTACCATCAGAGTCTCAAAAACTACAAATCCTTACTACAGCGGAAAAGAGCCGAGCACATGACAGCAAAGCTCAACAAGATCGAGGAAGCGGTCAACAACAACACATTCTGGGAACTGTGGGACAGTTTAATCTCCCCCAAGAAAGATCAACATATTCACATCTGGACTGAACATTTTGGACACCTCTATACTGAACATGAACCAAATCCTAACCAAATACGACTGACCTCCCATCTCCACAACCTGGAACATACAGTAAAGGATCAATTAAACCATTTGGACTCCCCAATATTACTAAATGAATTAACAGAAAAGATTAAATCACTTAAGAATAAAAAGTCTTGTGGCCCAGACGGTATATACAACGAAATGCTAAAACATAGTTGCAGAGAAATTAAATGTCTGCTCTATGCAGATGACCTGCTTTTACTGTCACCAACTGAGGAGGGATTACATGAAATCCTCTCACTCTTACATCGTTACAGCTCTAATTGGGCTTTACCAATAAACATCGAAAAATCCAAAGTAATAATATTCCAAAAGAAAAACCGTCTTCAAAATAAGAAATATATCTTTAAACTTGGCGAAACAATCCTTAGCCACACTAATAGCTATAATTATTTAGGTCTGACCATCTCCACATCTGGACAATTCAAAATGGCAATGAAGGATCTGAGTGAAAAAGCTTGTAGGGCTTACTACAGCATCAGGAAACCTCTATATAAATTCAATGTTCCTGTTAAACTATGGCTGAAAATATTTGACAGCACAATTAAACCAATTTTATTATATGGCAGTGAAATCTGGGGCCCCAAATATCAACTCGATTATGATTCCTGGGAAAAAAAGCCCACCTGAAATCTTCCACAGTGAATTCTCCAAAAATATCCTGGGAATCCACAGAAACGTCCCGAATCTGGGCTGCAGGGCGGAGCTCGGCAGGTTCCCTCTACTATCTGATATTCAGAAAAGAACGGCTAAATTCTGGTTCCAGCGGTCAGACTCACCCCCTGAACACTACCACCACTGGGCCTTTACACACAGAGCAGGACACCCAGAGAGTGACCCTTTACGTTATATAGTAGAGAAACACCAGTTAAACCCATCTGTCCAGCTCAGACAGACCAAATTAAAACAAACAGAAAAAACAACACAAGATGAATACATTCACGATCGGCAAAACAAAATCAAAGAAGTAAACAATTTACTGTACTTCAGTAGAATTAAATCGGATTATAAATTGGCAACATACCTTATTAACATAAAAAATTCACAACAAAGAAAACTTATGTCAAAGTACCGGCTGAGTGACCACGGTCTGACCGTGGAGACCGGCCGACACAGGTAGAGCTGGAGGCCCAGAGAGGAGAGACTGTGTCCACACTGCCCACAGCGAGCGGTAGAGGAGAGACTGTGTCCACACTGCCCACAGCGAGCGGTAGAGGAGAGACTGTGTCCACACTGCCCACAGCGAGCGGTAGAGGACAGACTGTGTCCACACTGCCCACAGCGAGCGGTAGAGGACAGACTGTGTCCACACTGCCCACAGCGAGCGGTAGAGGACAGACTGTGTCCACACTGCCCACAGCGAGCGGTAGAGGACAGACTGTGTCCACACTGCCCACAGCGAGCGGTAGAGGACAGACTGTGTCCACACTGCCCACAGCGAGCGGTAGAGGACAGACTGTGTCCACACTGCCCACAGCGAGCGGTAGAGGACAGACTGTGTCCACACTGCCCACAGCGAGCGGTAGAGGACAGACTGTGTCCACACTGCCCACAGCGAG
>NC_080712.1:34307645-34310145 GCF_019097595.1 Hemibagrus wyckioides | reverse complement strand
CTGAGCTACAAGACCAGCAGCAAGAAGCTTGGTGAGAAGGAGAAAACTACTGGGGAGATTATTCGCAAATGGGAGAAATACAAAATGACCACCAATCGCTGTCTGTCTGGATCTTCATGAAAGATTTCCCCTCATGGGGTGAGGATGGTCATGAGAAAAGTGAAGGATCACCCCACAGCTACACAGGAGGAGCTTGTGGATGATCTCAAGGCAGTTGGGATCACAGTGACCAGACAAACCATTGGTAACACAATACACCACCATGGACTGAAATCCTGCAACGCCCGCAAGGTCCTTCCTCCTAAAGAAGGCATATGTACAGGACCATTATAGATGTCTAAATGATTTACAGAAGGATTTGGAGAAAGTGCTGTGGTCAGATGAGACGAAAATTGGGCATCAAGTCGACTCACTGTTGTTGGAGGAAGAAGAATGCTGTCTATGACCCTAAGAACATCTTCACTACAGTCAAGCACTGAGATGGAAACATAATGCTTTGGGACGGTTTCTCTGCTAAAGGTACAGGCCAACAGTACAGGGGCCAATGGACGGGGCCATGTATTGTAAAATCTTGTATGAGAACCTCCTCCCGTCAGCCAGAACACTGAAGATGGGTCATGGATGAGTCATGGGCAGCATGACAATGACCCAAAATATACCACCAAGGCAACAAGGCTCAAGAAGAAGCACATTACGGTCCTGAGATGTGTGTAGACCTGGTGACCAACTACAAGAAACCTCTGACCTCTGTGCTGGCCAACAAGGGTTTCTCCACCAAGTTCTAAGTCACGTTTTGCATGGAGATTAAATACTTGTGCATTAACGAAAGCTAGTATTAATCAAGTGTGTGTTGAATTCTCACCTGTGCCACATCCAACAGGAAGATCTGCAGGAAGAAGCCCAGAGCACTTCCTGTAATCTGATATGGAGCTCCGCCAATCGCAAAGCACAGCTTGCTGCAGACGGACACGCCCATTGGTCTCTTCTTTAGAGGGGGGGAGAGAGAGAGAGAGAGAGAGAGAGAGAGAGAGAGAGATTAAATAAACAGTACTGTTGAAATAAACAGTTGGGCATCTCTGAGTGTTTTTATTATCTTGGGGATGTGAAATTTAGACGTGTTTGGAATCAAATCCAACAGTTTCAGGAGAAAACAGAAAGATTGATAAAGTCATATATCGGCCCCTTAGTTCCAGTGAAAGGAACTCTTAATGCTTCAGCTTCATACTAAGACATTCTGGACAATTTCATGCTCTTTGTGGGAACAGTTTGGGGATGACCCCTTCCTGTTCCAACATGACTGCACACCAGTGACCAAAGCAAGGTCCATAAAGACATGGATGAGTGAGTTTGGTGTGGAGGAACTTGACTGGCCTGCACAGAGTCCTGACCTCAACCCCATAGAACACCTTTGGGATGAATTAGAGTGGAGACTGTGAGCCAGACCTTCTCATCCAACATCAGTGCCTGACCTCACAAATGTGCTTCTTCTAGATAGGAATGGTCAAAAATTCCCATAAACACACTCCTAAACCTTGTGGAAAGCCTTCCCAGAAGAGTTGAAGCTGTTATAGCTGTAAAGGGGGGGACAACTCCATATTACATTCATGTACAGTTAAAGGCAGACGTCCCAAAACTTCTGACCTGACTCAGTCTCTGCTCTAATTCATTTGGCAGTATAGTGTACAGGAAGGAAGAAGCTTCAACACGCAACTCAACGAAACTGGGAGTATCTCACAAGTCGAGCGACAAAAACTTCAGAGCACAGAATACAACAGGTCCGTGGTGATGAGTGATGGTGATACGACAGGTCCGTGGTGATGAGTGATGGTGATACGACAGGTCAGTGGTGATGAGTGACGGTGATACGACAGGTCAGTGGTGATGAGTGACGGTGATACGACAGGTCAGTGGTGATGAGTGACGGTGATACGACAGGTCAGTGGTGATGAGTGACGGTGATACGACAGGTCAGTGGTGATGAGTGACGGTGATACGACAGGTCAGTGGTGATGAGTGACGGTGATACGACAGGTCAGTGGTGATGAGTGACGGTGATACGACAGGTCAGTGGTGATGAGTGACGGTGATACGACAGGTCAGTGGTGATGAGTGACGGTGATACGACAGGTCAGTGGTGATGAGTGATGGTGATACGATAGGTCAGTGGTGAGTGATGGTGATACGATAGGTCGGTGGTGATGAGTGATAGTGATATGACAGGTCAGTGGTGATGAGTGATGGTGATACGACAGGTCCGTGGTGATGAGTGATGGTGATACGACAGGTCAGTGGTGATGAGTGATGGTGATACGACAGGTCAGTGGTGATGAGTGATGGTGATACGACAGGTCAGTGGTGAGTGATGGTGATACGATAGGTCAGTGGTGAGTGATGGTGATACGACAGGTCGGTGGTGATGAGTGTGATATGACAGGTCCGTGGTGATGAGTGATGGTGATACGACAGGTCAGTGGTGAGTGATGGTGATACGATAGGTCGG
>NC_080712.1:34262645-34302645 GCF_019097595.1 Hemibagrus wyckioides | reverse complement strand
CCAAACTGCGTGTTGTTTCTATACGACCCTTTTGGCTTCCCATAATCAAAGCTTCCCCACGCGCACACTTAAACATCTGGAAGCGAGAACTAAAGTGTGTTATGGCGAGACTGCAATGAGAAAATAAACATTCTGACAAACTGGTGTATATTTGTCGAATTTTAATAAATATTGACATTGTTTCGTTACAAGATTCATAAAAAATCTCCAAATTAAACGCAAACATTGATTTTCTGCTGTATTTTAAAGATACTCAAGACATGGTATAAACTGATAAATCTACACAAGTACAACAAAGCACACTCCAAGCAGGAGAAATGTCAATTAAATGAAATATTTTAATTAACAAAAGATCTCTTAACTGAAAGGTCAGTAGTGTGTTGGAATGTGGCATGAACAGGTCATGTGAGGTCAGGGTGAGAGAGATCCTTCATGATGCTGCAGGTCTTTAATTTAGACTCTATTCAAAAGTTTAGGGTGGTCTTTTAAATAAATAAATAAGTTAGTCTGCCACTTTGATTGTATAAGTTGCATTCTTTATGAAATAATGAAATATGTTGTAGAAAATCAGTGTCCATTTCTCCAGTAGCCTACAGTAGATTCGTTGGCGCTGGCGTAGGTGGCGCCAGATCTTTATATATATATTTTGTATGTAGCCATACGTCCACATACACATGAGCACAACTTTGGTTTGAGAAATGGGGGAGGGGCACAAAATGAGGGGAGGGGTTCGATTTGAATCCCATTCCCTGCATTTCCATACATTTAGGAACTATAGTGATACAACATCCAGGAAATAATTATTAATAGTGATAAATTCTGCCTTAAAGAATAGTAGACTACTAAACTATGGATATAAAAAAGATCTCTTACTTTCTTTATTGTTTAATAGCGGCCAATCACCAATGTATGTGTGTGTGTGTGTGTATATGTGTGTGTGTGTGTGTGTATGTGTGTGTGTGTGTGTGTTACAGCACTATTGTGTAATATCAGGTGCAGATAGACAGCAGTAACATTAATATGGAATTATATGAAAATGTTGATCATTACTTTAATAATTGTCTCATAAACACCCACCTTTAGTTAATGAACAAATTAAAATATTTACATTCCTGCTGCTAATTTTCTGTGCAGCACAAATACCTAAAGTAGATGATGTTTATTCCTCCAGCACTGTATTATAGCAGGGTAGGAATAACCGTCTGTCTTCCTTACTGCTGTAATCCAAAAGGATGGAACATTAATAACACAATAGATACAATAGACATTCAGGGTTGAATACACTACTGATGTAATACAGGATGGAGGATTCTCACACAATCTCACTAACATAAAAACTTTAATATAAAGAACATTTTCAATCCCATCTCTCCGTGTGTCCTACCTGTCCACCTCATCCGTCCATTCAATCCCATCTCTCCGTGTGTCCTACCTGTCCACCTCATCCGTCCATTCAATCCCATCTCTCCGTGTGTCCTACCTGTCCACCTCATCCGTCCATTCAATCCCATCTCTCCGTGTGTCCTACCTGTCCACCTCATCCGTCCATTCAATCCCATCTCTCCGTGTGTCCTACCTGTCCACCTCATCCGTCCATTCAATCCCATCTCTCCGTGTGTCCTACCTGTCCACCTCATCCGTCCATTCAATCCCATCTCTCCGTGTGTCCTACCTGTCCACCTCATCCGTCCATTCAATCCCATCTCTCCGTGTGTCCTACCTGTCCACCTCATCCGTCCATTCAATCCCATCTCTCCGTGTGTCCTACCTGTCCACCTCATCCGTCCATTCAATCCCATCTCTCCGTGTGTCCTACCTGTCCACCTCATCCGTCCATTCAATCCCATCTCTCCGTGTGTCCTACCTGTCCACCTCATCCGTCCATTCAATCCCATCTCTCCGTGTGTCCTACCTGTCCACCTCATCTGTCCATTCAATCCCATCTCTCCGTGTGTCCTACCTGTCCACCTCATCCGTCCATTCAATCCCATCTCTCCGTGTGTCCTACCTGTCCACCTCATCCGTCCATTCAATCCCATCTCTCCGTGTGTCCTACCTGTCCACCTCATCTGTCCATTCAATCCCATCTCTCCGTGTGTCCTACCTGTCCACCTCATCCGTCCATTCAATCCCATCTCTCCGTGTGTCCTACCTGTCCACCTCATCCGTCCATTCAATCCCATCTCTCCGTGTGTCCTACCTGTCCACCTCATCTGTCCATTCAATCCCATCTCTCCGTGTGTCCTACCTGTCCACCTCATCCGTCCATTCAATCCCATCTCTCCGTGTGTCCTACCTGTCCACCTCATCCGTCCATTCAATCCCATCTCTCCGTGTGTCCTACCTGTCCACCTCATCTGTCCATTCAATCCCATCTCTCTGTGTGTCCTACCTGTCCACCTCATCCGTCCATTCAATCCCATCTCTCCGTGTGTCCTACCTGTCCACCTCATCTGTCCATTCAATCCCATCTCTCCGTGTGTCCTACCTGTCCACCTCATCTGTCCATTCAATCCCATCTCTCCGTGTGTCCTACCTGTCCACCTCATCCGTCCATTCAATCCCATCTCTCCGTGTGTCCTACCTGTCCACCTCATCCGTCCATTCAATCCCATCTCTCCGTGTGTCCTAACTGTCCACCTCATCCGTCCATTCAATCCCATCTCTCCGTGTGTCCTAACTGTCCACCTCATCTGTCCATTCAATCCCATCTCTCCATGTGTCTTAACTGTCCTCCTTATCTGTCCATTCAAGCCCATCTCTCCATGTGTCCTAACTGTCCACCTCATCTGTCCATTCAATCCCATCTCTCCATGTGTCTTAACTGTCCTCCTTATCTGTCCATTCAAGCCCATCTCTCCATGTGTCCTAACTGTCCACCTCATCTGTCCATTCAAGCCCATCTCTCCATGTGTCCTAACTGTCCACCTCATCTGTCCTCTGATATGAAAACCACTGAGTTATGGTCATATTCAGTCGAACATTAAACTAGTGTCCAGAGTCTGCTGGTCATACACTGCTGAGAGAAAGTTTAAAGTCACCTCGTTTTCATGCTACACAGAATGTTCTTGACATTAAAGTCATCTGTTGCTGCTTCCAGAGTTTCATCACTGACTGTGTGATACTGCGATACTTGGTCATTACACCTTTCAGTGAGAGAGTGTTAGAGTGTGCACATTCCTGGACACAGACACACACATCGATACAAGCAGACTCACTGTGTCCTGCTCGGTCCGGCTCCTCCGTGGCAATGATGACATGCAGTTAAAAAATCATAACAAACAAATTTAAAAAGTGGGGGGACACAAACGGGATTTTGAAAAGTGGGGGGGACGTGTCCCCCTGTCCCCAGTGGAAATTGCACCCTTGCATGAGCATAACTTATTTTCTAAGCAATGTTTTAGTCTATCGGGATCACAATGTGAGCAAGTTCTGGACCAATGTGTCTCCAAAACCAGTGTCTAGGAATGTTAATTTTGAATGTGTGTCATGTGAGTATCTAAAAAATAGAAATCACTGTTTCATTCCTTGAGTGAATTAGTTTAAATTCTGAAAATTTTTTATAATGATTTATTAAAATCTGTAAAGAGAAGGTCTGGTGAATTTGTTTACAAGAAAGACATTTCAGTCAGTGCAGGCTAGTTCTGAGAGAGCAGTCACAAATAAGGATATAAATGTGATTGGTGTCTTCACGCTACACACTTATTAAAAGCACACTTTACCTCTTTCTCATCCTGGTTAAAGGGAAATGAACTAAACAACCAGCATGCATATATCAGCTGAGCCAATATCAGTGAGATAATTTCATTCACTAATTTGTTTATTACATACACAAATGACATAATCAGTACACTCTTTTCATTCAAGAACTTCCAGTATCAGTTCACTCAGAATCAGAAGGTCTACCACTCTCCTTCAGACTCAAAGTAAGGACCATATTGTTTATTTATGTTATTCTCCTTCACAGTCCTGACTCTAATGCAGTCTATAAAAGGAAGGACAAAGCTGTCAGAAGCAGTCACATGACTTAAGTGAAGAAAAAACGTGAGTCAGTACAACAAAGTGAATGAGAAAGAAATGTTCTATAGAATTGTTTCTATAAAGTTGTTATAGCACTGAAGTGCTGAAGGAACAAAAGCACATCATCATCTGGCATTTTTGTGATTTAATTATTTTATTTTCAATTATCAATTACTAAGAAGACAGAAAAAAATAAAGATTTTTGAATTTCCTGGGAAATTAGTCAAAAGTAGTCAAGTATTACTCATTTAAGTACGTCAAATAAGTGTACACACCACACAGGTGTCAAATTTTTCAAAACAATATTCAACCTCAAGCAGTACCAGGTAACAGCTTTTACACTGAAATAAACCCGCAAAACTGCAATTGTGTCTATTTTACCCCTTTGGCGTTTAAAAAAAAAAGATAAAATTGTTGCATTGGCCGGGAATCGAACCCGGGCCTCCCGCGTGGCAGGCGAGAATTCTACCACTGAACCACCAATGCTTAGACCCCTAAACGTCTGTGCCCTTCCGCTGTGAAAAATAGTTCCCCCAAAAAACAGCCACGCAAGCCAGTCTTTGTACCGATAGCTATAATAATATAATATTAGCAAATTAACATTTGAATATTTGAGAGGTAAAAAAAAAATCTACCTTTAATAAAGAGTAACCCACACACTATTGTCATTTTTTCCAAAATAATAATTCAAGTAGGATGTATAGATTTCTTAATTAAAAAAAAAACTGCGTGTTGTATCCTTCTGACCCTTTTTGCTTTCCATAGTCAAAGCTCCGCCACACGCAGGCTTAAACATCTCTACAGCAGTGGTCTGTCTGGGAATAAAGAGAATAGCTCGGTGAGCAGAAATAATGAGTGACAGCGGAGAGCAGCAGTAACCTGACGGAAAGCTCTGAAGAGCATCAGGTGAACACTTATTGTATGGAGGATGAAGAAGCCCATGATGTTTTAAGAAGCCTGAAGATTAGCGACGGAGATCAGCGGCAGTACAACAACGTGAACGATGGCTTTCACTCCTTCTTTATAGTGAAAAGAACGTTGTTTATGAACGAGCACTATTTAATATGCACAAGCAAGAACCCAGTGAGACTGTCGATGCTTTCAGTGCACTGTATGCGCTATAGAGCAGTGTAACTACTGGACATTGCATGATGAGCTTATAAGAGACAGGATTGTAGTGGCCGACACGTGGCTATCTGAGCGTATGAAAATGGAGAGGGATTTGGACCTGACAAAATCAGACAATCAGAGGAGATTAAAAAGCAGCAAAACACACTGAGGGGTGATGCCCGTGATGCCACACTAATACAATCAAGCATGTTGCTGGAAAGTCACTTTGGACAGCGGACACATTGTCGCGCTCACCCATGAAATCAAGCTTGTCCTCGGGGGAGCAAGAGTTAATGGAGAGCACCAAGATTTTTGTGGACAGTGTAAATTGAACGTTTGCCTGTCAGCCCCACATACTTGGGAGACCTGTGGGAACAGCTAAATCTGACAGTGTCTGTTCACATGTCATAACGCTGCGTAATGAGGGATGGCCAGCACATGCCAGACGAGCCAGTGCTGAAGAGTTTCTGGACAGAGCAAACTTCACTCACTGTGAAAGATGAGTTATTGTTGGAGGACTCAAGGCTTGTAATTTCTGCAGTGATGAAGAATGACGTGTTAGCCAAGCTTCATGAGGGACACCAATGGGTGGTGAAATGGAAAGAGCATGCACGACAATCTGTGGTGGCCAGGGCTCAGTCACCAGATTAAAAATATGGTGTTAAACTGTAGGCCATGCATACAAGAGCAACACGTTCACAAAGAGCCACTAATGCCATCAGAATGCACTATACGACCATAGCAAAAGCTGGGAGCAGACCTATTTGTCTTGGACAGTAAAACTTATCTACATGTAGTTGAGTACTATTCAAGGTACATCAAAATTGCACATCTGTCTCACACCAAGTCCACTGATGTCATCAAACATCTAAAGTCGATCTTCGCTCGCCATGGAATCCCGGGAAATCCTGATGTCCGACAGTGGGCCGCCGTTTTCTGGACAATCCTTCACTTCTTTTGCAGATTCCTATGGGTTCAGACACATTACTAGCAGCCCAAAATTTTCACAAAGTAATGGGGAGGTGGAATGCAAAGTTCAGACAGTGAAAAAGCTTCTGAAGAAAGCATCAGATCCCGATCTTGCTTTACTTGCTTATAGAGCCACACGTCTTAAAAATGGTTACAGTCCAGCTCGGCTTCTCATGGCCCGACATCTTCACACAACAGTGCCGGTGTTACCATCTCAGATGGATCCTGCACTGTCTAACAGTGCTGACCTCACTCGAAAAGAAGGGGAGAAGAGGACATCAGATGCTGCAAATTACAATAGGCAATCATGGTGCTGTGCCTCTGAAGGTTCTGTCATCTGGTGATCAGGTATGGGTGACTGATGAAAAGTCATCTGTGACTGTGTTTCAGAAACACTTCACTCCTACCTGGTGGACCTACCCCAAGGCGTAGTGAGGAGCAACCGTCAGCACCTGATACCACCTTCATCTAAGCAACAGACATTACAGACAACTCCAATGAGTTCTCCTATGTCACCTGCGGTGAAACCAACACTGCCACTCACAGAATCTACTACTCTCAGAGTGTTGTATTGGTGTTTATTGCAAGTTAATTGTGTGTTTATGTAAATGTGTGTATTTATACTGATGTTTTTGTTCGAGTTTGTAAGCACTTTATACAAATTTGCTAGAATGCTAAAGTATTTGAATAAGTTTACATTAAGAAGATTTTCAACATGTGTATTGAGGAATAAGGGTTATGAGAATAAAGAGGAAAATTTCAATAGCACAAGTATTATTGTTTCCCAATAATAATAATATTGTTATTAACAAAATATCTCTTAACTGAAAGGAGTGTGGCATGAACAGGTCATGTGAGGTGAGGGTGAGAGAGATCCTTCATGATGCTGCAGGCCTTAATTAGACTCTAATCAAAAGTTTGTGTTATGATTAAAATGATGTTACATTCACGCAAGAGAAGATAAATTCTATAAGTATAAAATTTTAATAAGTAAATAAATAAATCGGTCTACGACTTTGATTGAGTAAGTTGCATTCCTTGTGAAAAACTGAATATGTTGTAAAAATCAGTGTCCATTTCTTCAGTAGCCCACAGTTTTCCCAAATAGATTCCTTGACTAATTTGTTTCGTGTCCCTTCCCATAAGTTAGATGATTCTACCAGTAGGTGGCGCCAGATTTTTATTTTTGTTTTTTGTTTTTTACATTTTTTGGATGTAGGCATAAGTCCACATACCCATGAGCTTAAGGCCCCTACTAAGTGTATAATATTCATGTTTATTTTCATAGCTTATTTTCTAAGCAATTTTTTAGTCTATGAGTAGAGGGAGAGAGGCATCATCATGCAGACTCTTCAGTTTTTCAAATTCAGTGTAATCACAGACAATCAACTCCAGGTTACCTGAAAAGGAAACACCAGGATTACTTTTACTCCAAGTTGGAAATGACCTGTCCATAATTATCTCAAATACAGAGAGTTGTGATTTTGAATGTGTGTCATGTGAGTATCTAAAAAATAGAAATCACTGTTTCATTCCCTGAGTGAATTAGTTTAAATTCTGAAAATCTTTTATAATGATTTATTAAAATCTGCAAAGAGAAGGTCTGGTGAATTTGTTTACAAGAAAGACATTTCAGTCAGTGCAGGCTAGTTCTGAGAGAGCAGTCACAAATAAGGATATAAATGTGATTGGTGTGTCTTCACGCTACACACTTATTAAAAGCACACTTTACCTCTTTCTCATCCTGGTTAAAGGGAAATGAACTAAACAACCAGCATGCATATATCAGCTGAGCCAATATCAGTGAGATAATTTCATTCACTAATTCGATTATTTTATTCACAAATGACATAATCAGGATGTTCATTCAAGAACTTCCACTATCAGTTCATCAATTACTAAGAAGATGACAAATGACAGAAAAAAAAACTAAAGATTTTTGGCTGGTAAATTAGTCACAAGTAGTCAAGTATAACACATTCAAATACGTCAAATAAGTGTACACACCACACGGGTGTCAAATTTTACAAAACAATATTCAACCTCAAGCAGTACCAGGTAACAGCTTTATTACATTTTAATAAACCCGCAAAACTGCAATTGTGTCTATTTGACAACTTTGGCGTTTTAAAAAGAAGATAAATTTGTTGCATTGGCCGGGAATCGAACCCGGAATTCTACCACTGAACCACCAATGCTTACTTCCCGAAAGCCCTGTGCCCTTCCGCTGTGAAAAATAGTTCCCCCAAAAAACAGCCACGCAAGCCAGTCTTCTTTGCACCGATAGCTATAATAATATAATATTAGCAAAGTAAATGGTCTTTAAGGATTTCCCTGCTACATATAATCTTAAAACACCATCAGACTACAGCAAACGTTATAACAAGATAACATTATATTATTTAATAGGCAAAAAAAAATCTACCTTTAATAAAGAGTGCAAACATTTTTAACCACACTATTGTCGTTTTTTTCCCAAAACAATAATTCAAGTAGGATGTATAGATTTCCTAATTTTCAATGAAACTGGGTGTTTTTTCTTCTTCTTTATGACCCTTTTGCTTCCCATAATCAAAGCTCCGCCACGTGCACGGTTGATCTCGTTATGGCGAGACTGCAGCGAGAAAATAAACTTGTGCAGGCTAGTTCTGAGAGATCAGTCACAATTGAGGATATAAATGTGATTGGTGTATCTTCATGCTACACACTTTACCTCTTTCTCTTCCTGGTTAAAGAGAAATGAACTAAACAACCGGAATGCATATATCAGCTGAGCCAATATCACTGAGATAATTTCATTCACTAATTTCTATTGTTTCATCCACAGATGACATAATCAGGATGTTCATTCAAGAACTGCCAGAATCCCAAACCAAACCCAAACACAAATTTTCCAAAACAATATTCAACCTCAAGCAGTACCAAATATCAGTTTTATTACACCCTAATAAACTCGGCTTTCGAAAGGAGGACACATTTGTCCATTGTCCGGGAATCGAACCCAGGTCTCTGGATTCTTTGGCTAAAATTCCTTTAACCGTTTTACTATTCATTCTCAGTGGCGCAATATATTTTTGTGTAACACTTTGTGGCGCTGTTCCACTGCTGCTGTTACAGTTCGGGTAAAACTCATGGGTTGCAGTTTAGCGCGTGATGTAAGCTTAATTAATATTAATTCTGTAGTGTGTCTGATTTCAGCATTTCAAATTATTTAATTTCCCAGATTTTTTTTTGCATTATAATACAGAATATGCAATCACCGTCCACTTTATTAGCAACACCTAGGTAGGTAGACCTGCACATTAAGGTAGTTATCTAATCACGTGGTAGCAGCACGATGTCTAGAGCTTTGTTAACGTTCACCTATTTCAGAAAACGCTGATCTCCTACTGCCATATTCACACAACAGTCTCTAGAGTTTACAACGAATGGTAAAAAAACAAAACAAAAAGAAAAACATGCATCTCAGAACACACAATACTTCAAACCTGGATGAGGTTCAACAGCTGAGGAGCAGAGCTAGTTTTGGTATTAGAACAATCATCATACAGATGTGTTCACTGCTTACATCTGTAACACTCACTCTACACGAGTCAGAATGTAGAATTAGGCTGATTTTTTTTTTACCTTTGTGTGTCGGCTCAAGAAGCTGACGCAGTACACAGTGAAATGAAACCACGTTTCTCCAGGACTCTGGTGCTACAAAAAACAACACAGAGCTAAGGACTGAAAGTAAGCTTGTCCTAGCCATGTAAAGTGTATGGTGTGCAACCTAGTGCAAACAGTGCAGGACAAAAAAAACATCGCAAAAAAGACAATACAAAAGTAAGCAGTACAGGACACATACACAAAATACACAAAATAGCACTGGCCAGTATGCATTCTGTATAATATGTTAGAGATCGCAACCAATCATTCAGAGACAGGTTGTTGGCTCTAAACCAGGCTGTTAGCCACTGCACCTCCTCTCTGTACACTCGTTTCATTGCCAAACTTAATGTGGCAGAGTGAACAGCAGTGGGCTGAGGACGCAGCCCTGAGGAGCTCCAGTGCTCAGTGTGGTGGTGCTGGAGATGCTGTTCCTGAGGTCTCCCAGTCAGGAAATCTAGTTGCAGACGGAGGTAGTCAGGCCCAGAAGACTCAACTTCTCAATCAGGTGCTGAGGGATGATTGTGTTGAATGTTGAACTGAATGTTTTTGTCCAGGTGTGTGAGGGCCAGATGGAGGGTTGTGCTGATGGCATTGTCCGTGGAGTGATTCGGACGATACGCAAACTGCATGGGGTTCAGTGAGGGTGGTAGCTGGGTCTTCATGTGCCTCATGATGAACCTATTGAAGCATTTCATCATGATGAAATCAGGAAGTAAGTTGTAGTGCAGAGCAAGGATTAAAGAAAGAAAGGAGGAAAATGAAGAAATGCGGATGGTTTGATAAACGGATCGCTGTGCACTTTTGTAAAGAGAGCAGCAGCAGTGTGAGTCAATTGGTGCAGAGAGAGAGAGAGAGAGAGAGAATAAAAAGCAGAAGGACAGAAGAGTGTGGACTTCTCTGTCTGACAATATAAAGACTTTCTTAAAAAATAAGAACATTAAAATCACCACCTGGAGAGCGACTTAAAGGCAAGAAATACACGATATGAGGGATTAAAGACGAGTTCATCAGTGTAGTGTGACTCTTCAGCTCAGTTTCTTTAAATAAGCTCGGTTATTTTTAACTGAACTAAATCATATACATAACTTGTAGTAAAGATATGAAAGTAACTTATTGTACACTGTGGCGTTATCCGAAATATAAACAATCCAATTAAATAAATCCAGTCAGTTGTTCAGACTGGGTTCCGTTAATGTGTGTGTGTGTGTGTCTGTGAGACAAGAGAGGGTCTGTGATTACACATGCGCATGTTAAATTAGGGCTTTAATGAACAATAGATCTTAAACAGCACTGCTGAGTCTTTTACAAATCACACATAACAAAGAATATGAAGTGTGTGGGTGTGTGTGTGTGGGTGGGTGTGTGTGTGGGTGTGTGATGTCGTTCACAAGGTGATTTTGTTCTCTTTCACACCAAAAGGTGAGGAATTCTGCACTTGATACTTGTTGATGTTTGTGCTTATGACCATGGAGTTTGAAAATGAGTTCCAGAGCGACGTTTTTAGTATCTGTGTATCAGGACCACACACACACACACACACACACAGATATTTATCCCTACAGCTGGTTCCCAAACTGCAGCTTTAACGATGTAGCTCTGAGATAAGGCAGTGTTTATATTAAACTTATTAAAGTGAGAAGGACTGAATGATGATGTGATGAAGCTGATTAATACTGATACATTGATCACACTTTTTCAGAGGTATCATGATATCTTCGTATTTAATTGTATTTAGCAGACAGTCAGTTACATTCTAACTAATTACAAGACTTTTTTAACAAGTTAAAATGTAAAACTACAATTTTACTGTGATATCAGGACACACAGTGTTGTAAAAATGTCTTGGATTGTGGTGATATGATACACTGAATTGCCAAAAGTTTTGGGACACCCCTCCAGATCATTGAGTTCAGGTGTTGTTTTTCAGGGGTTGGACTCGGCCCCTTAGTTCCAGTGAAAGGAACTCTTAATGCTTCAGCATCATACCAAGACATTTTGGACAATTTCACGCTCCCTTTTTGAGGGGACCAGTTTGGGGATGACCCCTTCATGTTCCAACATGACTGCACACCAGACATGGATGAGCGACTTTGGTGTGGAGAAACTTCACAGAGTCCTGACCTGAACCCCATAGAACACCTTTGGGATGAATTAGAGCAGAGACTGTGAGCCAGACCTTCTCATCCATCATCAGTGCCTGACCTCACAAATGTGCTTCTAGAGGAACGGTCAAACATTCCCATAAACACACTCCTAAACCTTGTGGAAAGCCTTCCCAGAAGAGTTGAAGCTGTTATAACTGTAAAGGGGGGGACAACTCCATATTACATTCATGTGCATGGGAAGGCAGACGTCCCAAAACTTTTGGCCTGGCTCACAGTCTCCACTCTAATTCATCCCAAAGGTGTTCTATGGGGTTGAGGTCAGGACTCTGTTCAGGCCAGTCAAGTTCCTCCACACCAAACTCACTCATCCATGTCTTTATGGACCTTGCTTTGGTCACTGGTGTGCAGTCATGTTGGAACAGGAAGGGGTCATCCCCAAACTGTTCCCACAAAGAGCATGAAATTGTCCAAAATGTCTTGGTATGAAGCTGAAGCATTAAGAGTTCCTTTCACTGGAACTAAGGGGCCGAGCCCAACCCCTGAAAAACAACCCCTGAACTCAATGATCTGGAGGGGTGTCCCAAAACTTTGGGCAGTACAGTACAGTGCATTTTTGACGCATGGCCCAGTCATAATGTAAATCTCACTTCAGTCCTGAGCTCGGTGTTGTTACATGTAGCAGCAGGGTCCTAGAGAACCTGGTTTAAGTTCACTGTGTCAGCTATATAAAGTCAAAATGACAATAAAAGCATCTTGACCTGAAATGTTTCAGGATTGACGTCTTCTGTATTTTAACTCAGTGATGTGTTTTTCTACACGAATCTGATTTCTCTGAATAATTGTTTGTATTTTGAAGTAAATATTTTCAGCATTTTTCTTCAGTGTAGAAATATTAAAATCATTTGTACTGGTATGTGTACATGTATGTGTAATAGTCCCTATGTAAATAACTCACAAATATACATTTTACTGTTGTATTCAACTGAAAAAAAAAGAAGTCGTAAAACAACAACAAAAAAATAAGCATATAAGCCAAAGGCATCGTTATGTTTAAACGTCTCGCGTGACGTCACAACGGCAGGCGTGGTTTGTTGTCTTCGCAACAGCGGTCTTGTGTGCCTTTGAACATCATCGCTTTGTGAGTGTGTGTGAGTGTGTGTGAGTGTGTGTGAGTAGACGTGAGTGACTTTGACGTTGAACGTAAGTGTTTTAGCTTGTTAGCTTTATTTGGCATGTTGTGATAAACTAATAATATAAAGCCAGTCTAGAAAAGTAGAGAAATACAAGAGAATTTGAGGAAACAGGGCGGTTATGGAAACGAGCGGGCGGGGTTTATGTGTGGGAAGGGGCGTGGTTAGTGCGAGCGAGGCTACACAAAGGCGCAGCTGTGGCGCGAAAGTGGCGCGCGGGGTGCGGTTTGTACAGGGCGCGTGCTGCTTATTTCCAATAGCTGTAAATAGACGCTTTTTTTTCTTTTTTCTTTCTTTCTTTTTTTTTTTTTTTTAAAAAAAGCTGTTTGTTCATTCTCGTTTCTAATTAAGTTTGGATTTATTAAATACAGACCCAGGATTGTGGAGTGCTTCTTCCTCTTGCCGTTGGAGATTTTTTTCCTCCTTTGTTCCGGAAGTTCAATTGTTCTCGTTCTTTGTCCTTCAGCCCCGGCTTCTTCTTCTTTCTGCTCTCCTTCTTAGTCTCTTTAATCCGAATGGCAACAGATTAAACGGTAAATATACAGAAATCTCCACTCCTTTTCCCCGCTTTGCCCCGGCTGTGCATTGTTGTTGAGATGACCGCAGATGAAAATGTGTTGACTTTAGTAACTTTGACTCCGTAGCTCGCGACTTTTCCCTCATCTTTTCCTCGCCAAATGCGAAATAAAATGCTTTTTTTGTTGGTAAAAACGTTGAGCATGTCCATTCCTGCTCGGACACCCAATGCAACAACTTATTAAACTCTGCAGAAATGTTATATACACGCATCGCAGTCGTGGTATTATATGCACGTGCTGTTACTGTATCGTGTGTGTGTGTGCGCGCGCGCAGTGATTTATTTACTTACAGTAAACTGCTGCAAACACTAAACCCAATCTCCAGCGCGATCAACATCGCATTCTCGGTGATCATAAGGCAGAACTGAGAGTAGCGAGGTTTCACAGAGGGATTAAAGCAGCAATTCGCTTTTGAACGAGTTTTATTGTGTGGCATTGTGAGCTCGCGCTTGCACCAGGCTCCATTGTGGCGCATTAGGATCCAGGGGAGGACCGATACTATGGTGTTTATCGCGGTGTAAATGTATCAGATAAACAGTAGATTGATTAATGAACTTTAGATCAGTTGTTTTTTCCCCCCTGAACATTTAGAAGCAAACAAATGTTAAATAATTCGGTCACACTCACTCCACCATTAACTAACAGCAGTTAGTTAGATTTGAGATCATTTAGAGATGCTTTAAGTTGGTGAACTTTTAAATTAAAGCACATTTACTCATTATTTCAATTGTGTTGAGCTTCACCACAGTGATGGTAAAGAAAATAATAACGTGTGACCCATCCGGTCAGTGACGCTGGATTATTAACTTGTGCGATTGTGGTGTTGTGTTGCAGGTTGTGACTCCAGCGGTGTGTGTGTGGATTAAACATGGAGTGTGATCACCACCAGCACTACTTCTACGACGAGATGGACGGCAGGATCGAAGACTATTTTACATCCACGGCGCCCAGCGAGGACATTTGGAAGAAGTTCGAGCTGCTCCCCACGCCGCCCGTGTCCCCCTCCAGGACGTTTTCCTCAGGACGCCCGTCTTTCTCTCTGACCGCATCGGAGCGGAGCATGTGGGCGTCGGACGATTGCGCTGTACTTCCTCTGAAGAAGCTGGACCATCTGGACTTGTTTGGGAATCTGAGCTCGGTGGTGATTAAGGACTGCATGTGGAGCGGCGGTTTCAACGCCACCAGAGCGGCTCCTCGATCGGAAACTCATCAGAACGAGCTCACACAGGTGACCGCACCACGCATCCAGAGCGCGACGAGGCAGACGGATGTACAGGTGACGAGGTGTGTGAACCCCGCGGCCGTCCTCAACATGCCTGTGTCCCAGCCCAAAAAAACGCCCGCCTCCTCAGGATCCGAGTCGCGCTCCGACTCGTCCGGTAAGAGCCCCAGCACGTGCACGACCACGTCAATGAGGGAATGTTGTTCAGGAAGTCGCGTGTAACTTCCTGTTTGGTGCAGCACGGTCATTTTCCTGCTCCGAGGCGCCTCGTTAGCTCATGAGCGAAAACAGGAAGTGAATCCACGAACAAGGATCTTTGTCATTTTGTAATTTCTCCAGACTCCAAGCAGTAGATAGTTTTATCATTAAGAAATTTCCTGCAGTCCAAAATCTATTGCATGGACAACGGTCAGTTGCTGGACCTTTTCCCCCCTAAAGACGTAGTGCATGCTTTCACATTTCTTTCTGAACCATCGCATTTGTCCATAAGTTCTGAGGTTTTATTCAGTGTGAAGGCCTAAAATCTCTGTCTGCGCTGCACGAATCCCAGACACAGAAACTTAATTATTACAAATTTACACAAGACTCTGCTTTAAACTTTATTATAGTTAAAATATTAAAAGTTTATATTCACGTTTCCTTAAGTGTTTCAGTAACAGTATAATTTCCAGTGATTCTCGCTGGCTGTTCCACTTGTAATAGTAGTGATGGACACTTTATAAGCCTCTCTGTAAGTGTAATTGTCTAAGTGTGCGCTTTGCTGTTTCTTTCTCAGATGATGATGATGATGATGATGAGATCGACGTGGTGACTGTGGAGAACCGTTTGAAGAAGCGCACACGCACGCCCATCACCATCGCCGTGAGTGCCGACCCGTATGGCCCACGCAAGAAGCACTTCCACATCTCTCTGCACCGACAGCAGCACAACTACGCTGCTCCGTCTCCGGAATCCGACGATGAACACCACCACCACTGTGACTATGACGAGGAGCCGCTCGGCAAGCGGGCCCGGATCGACCCGGCGCTCTTGTCCGCGCCGTCGTCTTCCTCGTCCTCCTCTCCGGCCAGCTCCGACTCAGAAGACTCCACCGAGCAGCGCAGGAACTTCCTGGAAAGGAAGAGGAGGGACGACCTTCGATCTCGCTTCCAGATGCTCCGGAACGAAATCCCGGGCCTGTCAGAGTCGGCCAAAACGTCCAAGGTGGCCATCCTGACCCACGCCACGGAATACCTGCTGCAGCTGCAGGCACGAGAGAGACGCCAGGCACAGGAGAGGAAGAAACTCCGAGCCAGACGACAGCTGCTGCTACGCAAACTTGGTGCCCTCAAAAAGCCGTGAACTCCTTCACAGACACGCCGTAATTCTGGATACAAAGAGTTAAAGATGTGGTGGTTGGCGTACGGCGCTTAAGCTAATTAACACACACTATGCAAACAGCTCGAGTCAAATTCAGAGCTGAGACAAATACCAGCCTCGAAAATCCCTGTGGTCAGCACAGTGAGAGCCGTGCGGGTCAAACGAAGAGAAACACCTCCTACACGCGTGTACAGACACACACACACACACACACACACACACACACACACACACACACACACAGAGCCTTAAAGCTCCAGAAACTCCTGCAGTACACAAACCATCTGAGGAAGAAATCCTCCTAACTCCGTCCAGAAGCAGTTCTAACAGTGTCTAACTGGAGCCTCGTCAGATCCAGTAATTCCCGAAGACTTCATTTGATTGAAGGTCACTCGGAAACCTGAGGTCAGATGTGTGGAATCCCAAGATGCTGCGTTGTGTCGTGACATGATGGTGAGGATGACAGTGTCGTCAGTGTTTACTCAGGACTGAAAACAGAAACACTGTGGGACATGTGCATGTGTCTGTCTGCTCAGTTCCTCAGAGCTGTGTGTGTGGAGGCTCCAGACCCCAAGAGTAAAACACAGGAATTGTAAGATTGCTTACATTTCAGCAACTCATGCTTGGGTATGCTCAGAAGTGTGTGTGTGTGTGTGTGTGTGTGTGTGTGTGTGTGTGTGTGTGTGTGAGTGATGATTAAACTGAACAGGTGATCAGGTGGTTGTGTCTTTACACCCGGTGTACTTTGCACATTAGTAGCAGGAAGTGTTTGTGTTTTTGTTCTTCATAAGAATGAGATGATCCATTATAACCTGTGTGTGTGATGAGAAAGTGATGGAATACACAATCTCTGCTGTCTGATGTACAGGTGTGTTTTAATGATGCACATCTTTCCATGATTTCCTCAATTACCTCAGGAGTGTGTATGTGAGTGTGTGCACACACATGCAGTTGTGATTACTGTACCATTTGCACATGCTCATTTTTTTTTTTTTTTTTTTTTGTTTGTTTTTTTGGACAACTCGAATCTGCACAGTGGTGTAAATACTTCGTCATTTGTGTGTTTTTCACATCACAGATTCTATTTTGCTAAAAAAAAAGAAAAGAAACTTAAAAATAAATGCTGCAGTTTAAAAAATGTACTTTTGGTCCTGGTTGTGTGTGTTGGAAGTTGTATGAGGAACAAAATTTACCACAAGTGAACAGACAGTTTAACTTCCCAAACCTGCATGACTGGTGTCTCACACACACACACACACACACACACACACACACATACACGGATGCACTGGATTGAAACTTTTTTTTTTCTAAACCAGTTGTGTACACACACGTCATGAGGTGCAGGCCTCAGACAACACTGTTAAAGTGGTGTGTGTGTGTGTACATGACAGCAGATTAACACCACATGGTTTCTATCAGACCACAACACCCTTCCAGTGGTTGGAGAAGATTCTTGTAATACGGATGCTGTAATATAATTAATTTCGAATGCTGCTGACCCCAACACTGGACTGGACAGTGTGTGATGGGAGCAGTGTGCAGTGGAACGTTACCCAGGGGTGCCAATATTTTAACACACAAGCAAAACATTAGCATTTTCTCAATATAAACACTTTCAGTTTAGTTAAAACGCTGCATTCTGCCGATGGTTGGGTCTGTTCTGCCGCCTTTATTTATTTATTTTAATAATTCATCATTTTTTAAGCAGTTAGCTAGCCGCTTTGTGACAATGGATGAAAGGGCGTTAACGGAAGCTGGTTGCCTGGGAAACAACGCATCATTTGAATCCTCCCATTCTGCGTTCTTATTGGTCGGAGTGGGTGTCGCTCAGACAGAGGCTGTGTGTGATTGGTTGGAGTTTCGACAGGGGCTTTGCCTGGCGCTGACTGAGGGCTTAATGAAGCGATGTAATGACCGTTGTTAATCAAAGTTGCACAGCCAACACACAGTAAATCTACAAAAAAAATATCACATCTGTTGCCCTCTAGCGGTGCACAAACCGCACGCCAATAAGACAAACTTATTTTATTTTACTGTCTAGGTTTGAAATACCTGAAGCAGGAGTGTCCAGTCATTTCCACAAAGCACCGTGTGGTGCAGGTTTTCATTCCAATCAAGCAGGAACCACACCTGATTCCACCTGTTTAATCTGTTCATCATGGCTTTCACTAGACTCAGGTGTGGCTTCTGCTCGGTTGGAGTGAAAACCTGTCCCCTGTGCCCTTTCCGGATTACACTGGACAGTGGACACCCCTGACCTAAACTGTCTAAAAATAAAACACGACAGAATGTCTGATGTTCAGGTTAGGATTTGAAAACGAGGAGGATAACATTAATGTTGTATGCTTATATCTTTACATTTCATTATAGCGTTAATACACAGTGACAAAATCTGTTTTACATTATGCGTTCTCAATGATAAGACTTTTTTTATTTGTTTATATATATGTCATGTCACGTACACATCATGTTCATCCACTTTTTATATCTTTCTTAACACGTGTTCTAATCAACATTTTGTTTCATCTTTAGAGGCAATACAATTTAATTTAAAATATCCTGAGATTAATTATATGTAAATAGCTCGTTCTTCACGTAGTTGATGCCCTCTAGTGTGTATATAGTGTGTGTATATATATATATATATATATATATATATATTAGAGCCTTTATTCCTGGTCGTCTCTGAAGGTCGTCGAGTTTCATTCGTATGTGTCCACGTCAATCACTGGTTGAACCAATAAGAACCGCAGTGCTGTCTGATACGCAATTGGTGGGTTCGTATTACATCCCGCCTCTTTAGAGCCGCGCAGTTGATTTAATTGGTCCACAGCTTGGCGTTTAAATTTGAATTTTTTTTCCCTGCATCAGCAGTGAGGCGGCTGAAAACAGACGGAGAGACAGAGACACGGGTGCGCGAGCTCAGGACTGTGTTACGGTTTTGTTTACTGGATTTCGATAGAAAAAACGTCTGTAGAAAGTATTTTTAATAAAAAAGTCTGAGGTAAGCTTGACAACTTAACATGGTTTTATATGACGTTAAATGAGGAGTATGAACAGAAGTGCTAGCCTTTTTTGTTGCTTAATTTCATGTCGGTTGTAACGGTCGCTATAGCTAAAGCTAGCAGCTAGCGTGTGTAACAATTAGCTACTTAAAGAACGATAAAAAACACGAACTTCTCGGTTAATAGTCAATTTTATATCTGTGTTTTAGTCCATGTTTCTCACGCTAATGTTTGCTGTAATGTTATTACACTGACATAATGCTAAACTAATATTTAGCTTTTCTGTAATGTGGCCGTTTGACGGTTTTTTGATAGCTTGTTGATTAAATAATGAACTTAAATTGCTAATTAAACGGAATAATATTTAGTTTTATGTCTGACTTGACTAGCATGTTTAGCCTCTGTGTGGAGAAGATGAAGCGACTTTTTCCATAAAAAGGAAAAAAAAAAGAATTAGAAATGTTTCGATGTTATCCTCAGCAGTTTGCAGTCATTTATTTGTATTGCTATTATTTTGGGGGTAAATCCGTATTGTGACGTCACAGTATCTTTATTTTTATGATATGTTGTGTGCCATGTATGACCGTGTGCAGTGACCGGTTTTAGGTCTGTAAAGTAAATTTGTAATGAATGTGGTTTAAAAAAAAAAAAAAAAAGACTGACGCTCATGATACCATGATAGAAAAGTGGACAGTGGTGTCGTTTATTTCAATACTGATCTTCATGGAGTAATGATGTCCAGTGAGTTGAATTCTCGGATGGCTCGTCACATCCCTTTGGTGCGTCTCCACGTGCCTTGTGACGCTGCTGTTTTCTTTACAGCCTGAGAGCATGTTTTTATCAGCAGACCCACATGCACAGTGTTGGAGTGTGTGATGTAGGGCGTGGTTTTGTACTGAAATGTTCTCTCTCTCTCCTTCCTTTCTCAGTATGAGCTCAGTGGTGGTGACCGATGAGAATCAGGGTGCTCTGCCCGTACGCAAGCACATACCATCCGAGTCGGCTGCCGATATCTTTGCTCTGGATCAGCCCACCGGCAGGCCGTCCATCCTCAGGCCGTCTCAGGTCGAGAACATTAATAAAAACATCCCCAAAGGAGTGAAGGTATGACCGTTTATGGGCTTTTGTTTTTACAGTTTGTTTATCTTCTGCCTGTTTTGGTTCATGTAGGTAAAGTTAATTTGGTGTCTTGGAAACACTCTTGAGATTCATCATTTTAAATGGCGAAAGTTGGTGAGGAAGTTTCTTTGATGGTATCTCCAGGTTTGTTTCCAGACTCCACTCAGAGACCCGGTTACGAAAAGGATCGTGTCACCGAGTCACGTGGGTCAAATGGCCGCTCTCGATGACTGCACAAACTCTTTGGAGTCTCTGACCCTTACGTGAGTGCTGAACAATTTTATATTAATGTGCACAATAGGAGTCGAATCCATCCACAGGGGTTCTAATAATAATATCCTGGTATTTCAGGGCACCCGCTTCACCCAGCACTTCCACACTCCTGATCGACCCTCGCACTAAAATGGACCCTTCCTTTGCTGATGATAACATGCCCATTCAGAGTAGAGGAAACTACACCATCGATTTCGACAACCTGGACTCTGTGAATCCCTTCCAGAGTTCCTGTAAAATGACCCTGTCTCCACCCAAACCTGCTGCTCTGATGTCTGACTCCCTCACCCTGACCGAGCCAGCACCTGCTCCAGAAGAGGTGGAAACCATGACGGAGAAGGCCGACATGGCTCTGGATGAGACTCTCCCATTTGTTCCATCTGTAGAGAATTCCCTGGCAGACTTTTCGGCCGATGGCACCTCCACAGACAGCACGGTGATCATCGAGCCAAGGAAAACTGTGCTCGTGGATCACAGCGCTGACTATACGGTGAACCTAGAAGTTCCTGAGCCAGCTCCTGCAGTTGATGCAGATGTAAAAGATTCACTTTTACTCCCTAAAGGATCCTATGAGGTTGATTTTGAGAATCTTGACTCAATGAACCCTTTTAAAACCGGTGGCTCAAAAATACCGAACTCCCCTCCCGCCTTCAGGAAATCACCCATCCGCGATCCAGCACCGTCTAAAGCAGAGGAGGCAAGGTCAGGAGTGAAGGATGTCAAGATGCCTAGTGAGCATGAAGATAAACTTTCCACTGTGGAAAAGCCCAGCCTTACAGAGGTAAGCCCTGACACCGCTGCCCCCTCAACATCTCCCCAGACAAAGGAGAAAGAGGCACCCATGGTGCTGGAGTTCAACTTTGACGATGGTGCTGAAGTCAAGCGCAAACCTCCTCCCAAACGCCTCAGCTTGAAAAGGCCTCCGCTCTCCAAAACTAAATCGGACTCGACAAAACCAGAATCTGCTCCAGTCCAGAAGAAAAGTCCAGAAATCAAATCCAAGTCACGCGACATGCTGGTTAGCAGTGTGACGATGGAGATTCCTCCAGCCAGAGGCTCCTACACTATTGACCTCGCTCAATTAAATGATCCTGACTTCAATCCATTTGGTACGTCAGCAAAAATGGCAAGTTCTCCCCCTCGTGATGCTCCAATCTCCACTGGTCCAGCACAGCCAGAGATCCAGGACAGCACTGTGGAGGACCGCATGCACAGGTCAGTTCACAGGCTGGTCTCAGGAAGCTGAGTTGCGGTCACCTCCCTGAAGTTGATTTTTATTTTAATGCCATTGCTTTCTGCTTTGTTTCTTTGTGCTTGAGCAGTTGTCCTTCCTCTGAAGCTGAAAAGGCAGCAGAAGCTGAACCATCGTTCTTCAAGGTGAGTGTGAAGCATTCTGAAATGTCTTGTGTGGGGTGTGTTCTCCAGGCTTTTACAAATGAAGACAATTTTCTTACACCCCACAGATAAGCTGAGATCAACCTGATAGCGGTCTCTGGTAGTCACTATTGCTGAACTTCAGTAGCTGCAACTTATCGTTATCCTGTTACAGGACTGTGTAAACTAAATGCTGATCAAACCATATCTGTGCTTTTAAGTTAAAATATCAGACTTGAGGAACGTCTCTCGTGTCCGCTTTTGCAGGCAGCAGAAGAACCAGAACCTGTACACGTTAGTGAAGCCCTCCAGCCCTGCCTTCTGGGTAATCCACAACCGCAGAAGATGGAGGAGCCAGCTTTGTCCTGCACACTGACCCAGAGCTCGTCGTTTGATGCCGCTGCAGATGATGAGTTTGTTCCCGGCTCCATGTGTAAGTGTCTGCTCGAGGGAGGAGGGGGCAGGGGGTTTCATGAAGGTTGATTAAATTGTGTAATTTCTCTTTTGTACAGTCATACCGAGTGACCTGGATGGACAGATTGATTATCTCGAGCAGTTTGGATGCAGCAACGTGAGTGGATAGCGCTTTTTTCCTTCTCCTATGCATTTCTAAAACCATTATTAGATCAGTCTCTTATTTATATTTCTGTATTTGTGTGCAGTTTAAGGAATCTGCCCTGCGTAAGCAATCCCTCTATCTGAAATTTGACCCTCTGCTGAAGGAAAGCCCAAAGAAAGCCGCAGTGGACTGTTCCAGCTCTGGGTTCAGTCTACCTCGTGCCTCTTTGGCCATCCGGTTAGTCACGCTTCACCTCGGGCAGTGAGATTTTAATGGATTTTGGTTTCTGTGCGTTTGTGTGAAAAAGGTTGTGTGTGCTGCAGGATGATGGAGGCTGCAAAGTCAGAGGTCAGACAGAAATCTCAGCAGGACAGCACAAAGCTGCTGGAGGACTTTCCTCCACCGGTGAGACACACACACACAACCCTATACGCAAAAAAAGACCTGTGTAAGACTTATAACCTTATCACTAGATCTATGTTCAGATATTTATCTTACACAGTAATTCCTGACCCATGTCCACTCTGTAGATCTGCTAGTAAGAGTGTGTTGATGCGGAACACTTATTTGTAATTCTCAACATCCGAGTGAAACAGAAAAACTGTGTGTAGGCAGCACTTCCTGTGGATCAGGACCCAGCGGTGCTGGACCTGCTGGCGCTGACGCAGGCTCAGGGGAGTGAGGAGGTCATCGTGGACGTGCTGAAGTACACGCAGAACGACATGGAGGCTGCTCTGGAAAAGGCCCGAAAACGGGTACAGTGGGCCTAGAGTGATCAGTGACTTCATTGTGTGTACACAGTTTCTATAAAAAGAAATGCCTGAGTTTTGTTTTAAAAACAAGGTGTTTGTTGTAGGCAGAGGACAACGAGGCAGATCTGAAAGCTCAGATTGAAAAGCTGACTCTGGATAATCAGCACATGCTGTAAGCCCACACTCTGACTGGACACATCTTCAGTGTTTATTGTTTATTTACTGTCATGGAATGTAACCTCACACTTTCTCCCTTGTAGGCTGATCATTCCCGAGTTTGAGGCCATTCTTGCCAAGACCACAGGTGTGTTACAGTAATGTTCAATGTCCCTTTCTCTCTGGATGATTTTCAAAACCCTGCTAAGCTTGAAGGTGTGTTTTTTTTAATGTCTAGCTGAGCACAAGCAGAAGGAGGAGCTGGCACAGGCTGAGCTGAGCAGAGTGCTTCAGGAGAAACAGCTGCTGGCTAAAGAGCTGAGTGACATGGAGCGCTCCTTTTCTGACGTCGTCAAGCGCCTGGACCGACGCAAGGAAGTCATCGAGGGCTTCAAGAAGGTTTGCAGCTCACTGTCTAGTACTCCATAGACCCTTGCTGAACAGTCACACTTGTTTTAATTTTAGTTACTAATTATTTTATTCATCATTAGTCGTGTGGTTGTTATAGGTACTAGTCCTGCGTAGACTAAATATCTTTTCTTCAGATGTTCAGATGCAGTTACAGACTTCTGTACAAGTCTTGGTGTGTGTGTGTGTGTGTATAGAATGAGGAGACGCTGAAACAGTGCGCTCAGAGCTACCTGGCCAAACTGCAGAAGGAGGAGCAGCGTTATCAGATGCTGAAAGCTCACGCCGAGGAGAAAATTGACCAGTAAGTGAACTGGAAATGTCTCGCTACAGGCACTGCTGACCTCTGCTACGTCCTTCCATGCTTCATTCTTTTCCATTAGTCTCTATGCACAGAGTTTGTGTGTGACCGGATGAAATGAAACAAAATTCTATTACTTTTTATAAATGCAACCTAAAGCTGTTCGGGAGCAGGGATCTGATTGGTCCAAGGAATCATCCGAAATCTATTTAGTGCTCACCTCATCTAATAAGATTCAAGTATCACTCGTCTTCTGAAATTTTTATTATTTTTAATATCTTATAATAATCTGTTAATTACACTTTATCCTTGCCCTCAAACACCTCACCTGCATGCAGTGATTAACTTTGAGCTTTGCCAACACACTAAAGTACATTAAGTGTTATAGAGCTGTGGTCTCCATGGCTACATCCCAAACCACAAGATGTACCACAATTATTACTTGAACTAACTTAATGAATTGTTACACAAGTGGTGTGTGTGTGTGTGTGTGTGTGTGTGTGTGTAGGGCGAATAAACATATAGCAGAGGTGCGCAGCAAGCTGGGAACAGAGGTCTCTACTCTTCAGGTGCAGCTGAGGAGAGAGCAACTGAAAGTGCAGTCACTGGAGAAGAACCTGGAGCAGAAGGTACTTGATGTCATCTGATCATCTATGACATCATAATCCTCAGATTAGAGTTTCCAGTCTAGTTTAGAGCATATGAATTGTCCTGACAGAAATTTCTCGTTAGTGTCTCACTGTCATCTCCTGTGAGGGGTGTGTGTGTGTGTGTAATAGAACTCTATTATTATCAGCAGATGTCCTTGCAGTGTGTATGATTTTATTTTCTGTTTTCTCTCAGACAAAGGAGCTGGAAGACGTCACCAAGCTGTGTGATGAGCTGATCGTCAAAGTGCAGCAGCACTGAGAAGCTTCTTTTAGTCATGTTTCAACTCGAGTTTTTTTGTGTGCTTGTCTGTGCTTTATTTTTGTTTGTGTACTGACTGAATTAAAGACTCTTACTGTGTAACACTGACTTCTTTCAGTGAAAGGTTTAAATAAACAATAAATAATCTCCACTAAACAACCAACAACTGACTGAAGTTTTTCCCCTGAGCTCCACCTGCTGTCTGTGTTCAGCTTCATCATGTGGGTCTTCGGGCGGATGTTCTGAAGTTTTCGGTCAGATGATATTCACAATAACCTTTAACTGCTGAAAGATGGAGGTGAAGAGAAGTGCGTGAGCTCTGCGGTGTAAATCCTGACGCCGCTGCACCTGGGCATATAGTTTAGAGCCGACACCGTGGGGAAAAGGAAGAGGAAATGAATAACAAAATTGCATCAGGATGTCTGATTCTGTACAGAGACGAAACACAAAGTCTGTTTATGTAATTGGTTATGAATCGGATCCTGAAATTCTGTCACGTTTAATGAACATGATGGTATCGGACAGATCAGATTGTAAGTTTAAAAACCTGCCTGATGGAAGAATTTCAGCATGTCTCTGGTGAATAAACCAAATGTGGTGATTTGTACTGAATTTGATTTATAAAATATCCATGTGATATATGTAAAATAGAAGAACTTTTATTGTGTATTAGTAGATACGATTTGCATGATATTAAATGATTGATTAATCTCCTATTTGAGGCTTATAAAGTCGTGTTAATATGTCCACTAAAGTGTAATTTTATCTTTCATAACTGAATGATGTTAGTGTTATAATGAATATACTCTGAGTGCTTCAATTACCTTAAAATCATACTCCTGAATGTAATCGATTATTAATAACTTTTAAATATTTTGTCTTGACTTGTCGACGAATTAAACAGCGCAAATATAATTTTTCATAAATTTATCTACTTCAAGTTTAATATTTTAGTAGGAAGTGTCTGTGGTGTTGTAATTCCTCTCCAGTCCTGCAGGTGGTGATCTCGGCGCCATTAACCCCCCCTCCCCTCCCCCAGCGCGAGCCGAGTGAAAACCCCGTCGCGCCAAATTCGATTGTTTTCGGTCCGGATGGAGCTCTTTTTAATTTCTCCAGATCTTTATTATTATTAATTTTATTTTATTCGTGTCATCATTCTACAATGAACCCCAGAGGAAAAGGTAGTGAATAACTCATCCCCACACTCTCTCTTCCTGCGTGTTGTTTACTCTCTCGAGGTTTAAAAGATTATAAGATGTGACGAGGCGCTGAGGCTGCAAGTCAAGTCGATAAAGCTAAGCTAACTGTTAGCATGCTAGCTAACGCTGAAGAGTAACACCGAGGATGTAAAGAACTTCTGGTTTTATTAAAAGCTTGCATAAAATCATTCCTTTATGTTTTCACAAGTCCAGCTCAGACTGTGTAGAAGTGCAGGAAAGAATTTTAAGATGATTATTTATAAACCTACATATTCTGAATTCCAAATTCCTTTATTTTAGAATACTGTCTAAAAGATAGAAATCAAAGGTAAGCTTGAGAAATAAAGGAAATAGCAGAATGAGACAGTTTTGTCTGATTCTGATGAGTTGAATGGGACAGAATGGGATGTCAGGTCTGATCCAGTGCTCCCTGATGACCTGTGGGTTATTTCCGGTCCTGCTGATGGCTCGAGTCCAGAGTTGTGTTTATCTGTGATCTGTCCTAACTCTCCGGTGTGTTACTGACCTGCACTCTCAGCACTGTGTGTTGTGTTTTTGTCCCTTGCAGGCTCCGGAGACACGACTTTACCTCTTCAATCCAACAGGTAACTTCACCGTCCTGCACTGTCCAGCACTTTCACCTGGACACCTCAGAGATCTGAACATCAGAGACAACATTTTCAGAATTGATTTCTTTATTTTTAAACCAAAGCATTCAGGTTTACTGAGCTCCTTTTCATCTTTTAGTGAATCATGTAGTTCAGAGGTTTGGCACAATGAGTCTGTGAATCAAACGGTTCTGAATTGATTCAGTGAATCAGAAAGTGTGACATTTTAGAATTGATTCAGTGAATCAGAAAGTGTCACAGTTCAGAATTGATTCAGTGAATCATAAGGTGTTATAATTCAGAATTGATTCAGTGAATCAGAAAGTGTGACGATTCAGAATTGATTCAGTGAATCTGTAAATCAGACAGTTCAGAACTGACACAATGATTTTTTTTTGTCTTATTCTTTATACCAAAACAGAACACTAGAAAATACTGAACACTCTCATTAATTTGATTAAATGTAAAGTCAGCTTGTCTGAATGCATTATCTCCTTTTTTGATCATTAAATATTAAACATTTTTTTTAATTCTCCTTGTTATTGATCTGTTTCTCGCTGTTCAATAGCAATGATGGAGATGCCATTAAGGTGTATGTCCGCGTGCGGCCTTTGACCCAGGGCACCGGGCTGACGACGGATGGAGATCGGAGTTTGTGTCTGGCCGTGACCTCGGAGCACACGGTGCGTTTGAACTCCAAACCCGAACCACGAAACTTCACCTACGATCATGTGGCGGACATGGACACGTCTCAGGTGAGCTCACGGTGAATAGTGAGGTCAGTCAGGTTGATTCACTTATTTGGGAAGTTTTTTAAGAATTAAATCACTAGAGTGAAATGATTCATAATGATGAATAAATACAGTCAAATCTCACATTGTTTATAAAGCCACAGCCTGTATTTAATGTAGCTTATGTGAAGTGAATTTATTATGTATTATATTATATTCATTATATTCACAAAGTAACTATATTTATAATCATCATCACTGGGGGGAAGATTTTGAAGGATGATTGTGGGTTATTAAGCCTTCAGCGGTGTGTTGTGAGGGTGTCTTCATAGTGTTGCCTTTAGTGAGTGCTGATTGTGTGTGTGTTTATCTGTCCTGCAGGAATCTGTGTTCTCGTTTGTAGCTAAAAACATCGTGGAGTCGTGCATGAATGGTTATAACGGCACCATATTCGCATAGTGAGTCCTCCAGGCTCTACAGTTTAATATGCCATTCATCTCTGTATACGTAAATAAATGAGTTCTATTTAAGTTAATCTTGTGTTGTAAATAACAGGTTTTACTTTTCTTTTCCCAACCATGCAGTGGACAGACGGGTTCAGGGAAGACCTTCACCATGCTGGGTGAGTTACACATACAGTGAGGATCTGTCAGCAGGCCAGTGTACAGCTAATGAACTGAGAGTGTGTGTGTGTGTTTTAGGGCCGAACGAGCTGACAGATTTCTCTGATGAGCTGCGCGGTGTTATTCCTCGTAGCTTTGAGTATTTGTTCTTCCTCATCAGCAGAGAGGTGGAGAAGGTGAGCTGTTGCACTGAATCTCACATCAAACACACCTACTGCACCCCCCTCCTGTCTGCAGACACGCCGTCAGCTCCACCCATGCGTACAGGGTCATTTCTAGGTCTTATATCATCCGATATTCTCTTTAAAAATTCATTATGGGTAATCTGCACTTTGCCTGTCACATCATTTTTGACACTAACCTGTTGCAGTGCATTGTGGGATTTTATTAGCCAGATGTTCTGGACACATTAAACATTATTTTTAGCTCGATTACAGAACATCAAAAGTCTTATCCTGGTTCTCTATAAGTGTGTGTGTTTGTGTGTGTTTGTAGTCTGCAGGAGCAAAGAGCTTCCTGTGTAAGTGCTCCTTCATTGAGATCTACAATGAGCAGATCTTTGACCTTCTGGACAGCGCCTCAGCGAGTCTGTTCCTCAGAGAGGACATTAAAAAAGGAGTGTTTGTAGAAGGCGCAGTGGAGAAATATGCAGCTTCAGCAGCAGAGGCCTACCAGGTACATGCACGCGCACACACACACACACCACATCCAGTATGTCTTTACTGAGGTGATTGATTTTTAGAACAAAGAATTGATGCAGTGAATCAAACAAGTTTAGAACTGATTCATTGTGTGTGTGTGTGTGTAGGTTTTATCTATGGGGTGGCGTAATCGGCGTGTTGCCTCCACATCTATGAATCGTGAGTCGTCTCGCTCTCACGCCGTTTTCACCATGACTCTGGAGTCTAAAGAGATGGGACAGGGAGTGGTGAACATCAGAACATCTCAGCTCAACCTGGTAGACCTGGCAGGGTCCGAGAGGCAGAGAGACACACATGCTGAAGGATCACGCCTGAAGGTTGGTGTGTTCATGGCTGTGGGTGGGTGTTATTTCATGAATAATGCTGTATCAACATGATAAACCTTGTTGTTGAAGATCTTGCACATTGTCTGACGTTTGACATCACAGGAGGCGAGCAGCATCAACCGCTCTCTGATGTGCCTGGGTCAGGTGATCATGGCTCTGGTGGACGTGTCCAATGGGAGGAGCCGACACGTCTGCTACCGCGACTCCAAACTCACCTTCTTGCTCAGGGTGAGAGGTTAAGAGATTCGTAGCTTATACAGTATACTGATAAATGAGTTGTGACATGAACATGGCCATGTGTGTGTTTCAGGACTCTCTTGGAGGCAATGCTAAGACATACATCATTGCTAATGTCCACCCAGGATCCAAGTGTTTTGGTGAAACACTGTCCACACTGCAGTTCGCTCAGAGGGCCAAGCTCATTAAAAACAAGGCAAGTTAACACACTTAATATTATTTTTCACTTTTTTTTAAATTTCAGACTTTTATTAAATTATGATGGTGAAATCAGATTGTGTGTGTGAGTATGTGTGTGTGTGTGCGCACTGTAGGCGATGATAAACGAGGACACTCATGGAAATGTGAGGCAGCTCCAGGCTGAAGTGAAGAAGCTGAAGGAGCAGTTAGCTCTCGCTCTGTCTTCTCGCCATAACATCACCGAGCTTGTACCCGGGGGGCCACAGTTACACACCGGTACACACACACACACACACACACACAGATTGCCTATTCTCTGTAAGAATACACACACATTCTGTTGTTAAAGTATGAAGAGAGAGTGTACTTGTGGGTGTGTGTTCTGAGAACAGTAGCATCTGAAGATGAGCCTCCGTATAAGACTCGCTTCCTGCAGGCTGTCCGACTGTGGAGGAGACGAGAAGATGAGAAGAAGGTCTCGCTCTTACACACACACACACACACACACACACACACACACGTAAAGCATAAAAAAATCTGTTCTTTAAATTTCTGGTCATTAAAATTTTTAAGAATGGGAATATTGTTGCAATCCTGAGCCCGTGTTTGTGTCCCTGTCCTTTTGCGTGTACTTTGCATGTTCCTGTGCAGGTTCTGCAGGAGAAACTGTCTCGTCTGGAAGAAGCCTTGGCACAGAAGGAAAAATTCATTCAGTCCAACCGCATGATCCTGAAATTCCGAGACGATCGCATCGCCCATCTGAAGAGGGAGCTGGAGACGGGAGAGCGAGTGGAACCGGCACGGCAGGACCAGATTCTCATTGATCAACTGCTTCAGGAGATTCGCCTGCTCAGAGACCAGGTATGTACACACACACACACACACACACACCCTCTCATATACAGATTAGGTTATGTAAACACTAACAAGGCATCTCTCTCTCTCTCTCTCTCTCTCTCACACACACACTCACACACACCTGTCTACACTCTTTCAGGTGGAACATCACCCACGTGTGTTGTGGTATGCAGCAGAGAACTGCAGCCTGAAGGAGGAAGTGCGCAGCCTGAGAGCTCTGGAGTCAGTGAAGCACGCTCAGGAGGCTGTGTCCCAATCTGCTGCTGAGCTTGAGAAGGCATTTCAAGAAGTCTTAAAGTCTGAGGAGGGTTCAGATGCAGCTGGGGGTAAGTGAAGACACGCGATTTGGGAATAGACCCTCAGTCTCGGAGTAGGTGAAGATAAAGATGATGATAATAATAATAATAATAATAATAATAATAATAATAATAATATCTTGCTTCTGTTTCGCTTGCTCCTCTTTGACAGCTCCACCTACCTGCTCCACCCCGATTACCATGGAGACACTGTCCTCCGTTTCCATGGAGAGGTTGAAGGCTCAGTTGTTACAGAAACAGTCAGAGCTCACTGCCATGGTGCAGGCCTTCGACAATTACAAACAAGTCAGCAAGTAAGTTTGTGGACTTTATCAAAGTGACGGGTGTTTTTGCCTTTTTACATGATATTACAGCTGGGAATAAAATACTGGTTTTAATTACAGAATAAAAAGATTTAGCGTCATTACCTAGATAGCTAACACAGCAGTGCACTGAGCTGATCTCTTTTAGTGAAGGCAGGGGTCCCCAGACTTTTTTCTGTAAGGGCCACATAATTTTTCCTTTCTTTAATGGGGGGGGCTGGGTTCATCTGTACCAGAAAATTACATGGGCTGGGATTTTATGATGATTTTATGATGAAATGTATTTGTTTCCTAATGCTAGAATAGTTTATTATTTTGTCATGCACTGTACAGACCAATGATCATTACTTTTCAGCATTTTGTCTGCTCTCATTTGGCCTTGTGAGTTAGCATACTTGTCTCTGTGGTGGGTTTCATAGTGTTGGAGGAGATTGTGTTCTTTGAACACAGCCACTGTTTCTTGACCGATGAGACAAACGGCCACTTCTTTGCACTGACCTGTCCACTTTTGGTTAAATACCCTGCATTCTGAATCAACTTTTCTCTCACCCACCCGTTTGACCATTTTGTTGTCCCTTTGAATTTTCTCGCTGACCTGCGCATCACCTGTTCGTGGTACGTTATGTTGAATGTAAATTCTGTTGGTAGGAGAATCAAATAACAAATAATCTGGCTACGTTAATAACTATGGGAAATTTTAGTTTGAAAGCCAACCTTTATCAAATACAGATCTGATATGAATAAAACTTGTATTTAAAATTACATTTTTAAAATATGTCTCTGGTAACGTGGGGGCGGGCCGCATTCAGACCATGGACTGTAGTTTGGAGTTAATTTGGCTAATGTTGTGATTTTATCTCTGCAGTAGTAGCTATCTGGCAATAAATTAGCAAATTAAAATTAGCACTGAACTCCAGTTCTATTGGCCCAGCAAGTATAACTTGAGTGAAGTGGAGTTTAACGTAAGGAAGTGGCCTTCATGCTGCCTGTATTTTATATTTCTTTTCTGGCATGTTGCTGGCATTTTTAGCAGACACCTTTATCCAGAGTGACTTACAATTTGATCCTTTTATACATCTGAGCAATTAAGGATTAAGGGCCTTGCTCAGGGATCCAGCAGTGGCAGCTTGGTGGATCTGGGATTTGAACCTCCCGATCAGTAGTCCAACATCTTCACCACTGAGCTATCACATCCCAGTGCCTAGTAAAAACTGGTGAAAGTCCTGGTAGATCTTAGATCTAGTTTTGTGCTCATATTCTCCAGCTTAGAAACTTTATACACTTATATCACTTATAAAACCTTTCCTAAACTGTCTTGATCAATTCTTGGTTTTTGAAGTTCCAAAGTGTCTCTGATGATCACTTCCTGTTTCTCCAGGAAGCAGCTGCTGGAGCTGGAGTCTGAGAAACGCTACCTGGAAAAATCCAACAAGCACCTGGAGAACATTCTGGAAGCTACTAAAGCTCACACCAAACAGGAAGTGTCGCAGCTGAATAAGATCCATGCTGAAACCATTAAGGTACATGATCTCCAAGGTTTTTAAGTGTCACTACTGATGCTGTGCTGGAGTGTAAAAGAAATGTTTTCCGTAGATTCTGACGACGCCGACTAAAGCGTACAACCTGAGGAACCGCTTGGTGCCGCTGTCCAGCCCAGAGCATCTGAACGGCAACGGGTGCGACTCGGAGCTGGAGGACATTGAGAGTGAACAGCCTCCTCCTGCTATGAGTGAGCTGGCCTGTGAGGCTCTCACTGAGGAGCTGAAACAAATGCAGGTAACACTGAGTGGCGCGTACCATTATCAGGCACACATGGGTATGCTGACATGGCCACACACACACCTCTGGGGTTTTTGGCGGTGGCTAAATGAAAGTTATTGTGTAAATGATGTTTTTATTTTCCTTGTGCTCTTGTAGGAGCAAATGACACGCCTGAAGAGCCAGCTGAATGAGGAGGAAGCCAAAAACAGGAAGCTGCTTCAGCAAATCAGCAAGCTGGAAGAGCAGGTCACTACGGTGACGGAACAGTCCACTCGCAGAGATGAAGTAGGATAAGAAGACTTTGAAAACTCCCACCATTAAAAAAAAAACAAAAATAAACATTTAACGCTAATTTAACTGGATAATTATTGATTATTATTATTGTGTGTGTGTAGGACTTCAGTCTAGAGAAAGGTTCTCTGATGGAGGAGCAGACGAAGCTGCAGGAGAGTGTGAGCGCTCTGGAACAGCAGCTCAATGAGGAGAGAGCAGCTGTGGAGGGTACACACACACACACACACACACACACACACAGAGAGAGAGAGAAACTCTTTAGTTCTGTATCCTAGCCCATCTCTAGTCATTACAATTTGGTGATGGTAAATACCATCCTTCTGAGTATTTTTGCCTGTTTTTATTGAGTATGACACCGTGACCTTTGACCCCCCAGTGCTGCGCAGTGAAGTGCGTGACCTGCGGGTTGTGCTGCAGTCGTCGGATAAACAGCTGGAGGAGATGCGGAGCGAGCAGGAGAGAGAGAACACACAGCTGTCCAACAGTTTAATCAGCACACAGCTGCAGCTGGACAAAGTCAGGTAAGAGCTGATGCACACTATCATACCAGCAAGAGGTGATGTCGTGTATTCATGTCTGCTCAGGGGCTTACGTGTGTGTGTGTGTGTGTGTGTGTGTGTGTGTGTGTGTGTCAGGTTGGAGTGGGAGGAGCTTCAGGAGCAGCAGCGTGTGTTACAGGATGCGTATGACACACTGCAGGCTGAGTTTAAGTTTGAAGCGGATCAGTATCAACAACAGCTTCAGGAGAAAAGCAGGGAACACAACGAGCAGCATACACACATCACCGTGAGTCTCTCTCTCTCTCTCTCTCACACACATCACCGTGAGTCTCTCTCTCTCTCTCACACATCACCGTGAGTCTCTCTCTCTCTCTCTCACACATCACCGTGAGTCTCTCTCTCTCTCTCTCTCTCACACACATCACCGTGAGTCTCTCTCTCTCTCTCTCACACATCACCGTGAGTCTCTCTCTCTCTCTCTCACACATCACCGTGAGTCTCTCTCTCTCTCTCTCACACATCACCGTGAGTCTCTCTCTCTCTCTCTCACACATCACCGTGAGTCTCTCTCTCTCTCTCTCTCTCTCTCTCACACATCACCGTGAGTCTCTCTCTCTCTCTCTCTCACACATCACCGTGAGTCTCTCTCTCTCTCTCTCTCACACATCACCGTGAGTCTCTCTCTCTCTCTCTCTCTCTCTCTCTCACACATCACCGTGAGTCTCTCTCTCTCTCTCTCTCTCTCTCTCTCACACATCACCGTGAGTCTCTCTCTCTCTCTCTCACACATCACCGTGAGTCTCTCTCTCTCTCTCTCACACATCACCGTGAGTCTCTCTCTCTCTCTCTCTCTCTCTCTCTCACACATCACCGTGAGTCTCTCTCTCTCTCTCTCTCTCTCTCTCTCACACATCACCGTGAGTGTCTCTCTCTCTCTCTCTCTCTCTCTCTCTCTCTCTCTCACCTCCCCGTGTGTCTCTCTCTCTCTCTCTCTCTCACACATCACCGTGAGCTCTCTCTCTCTCCTCTCTCTCTCTCTCTCTCACACATCACCGTGAGTCTCTCTCTCTCTCTCTCTCTCTCACACATCACCGTGAGTCTCTCTCTCTCTCTCTCTCTCTCTCTCTCTCACACATCACCGTGAGTCTCTCTCTCTCTCTCTCACACATCACCGTGAGTCTCTCTCTCTCTCTCTCTCTCACACATCACCGTGAGTCTCTCTCTCTCTCTCTCTCTCTCTCTCACACATCACCGTGAGTCTCTCTCTCTCTCTCACACATCACCGTGAGTCTCTCTCTCTCTCTCTCTCACACATCACCGTGAGTCTCTCTCTCTCTCTCTCTCTCTCTCTCTCTCTCTCTCTCACACATCACCGTGAGTCTCTCTCTCTCTCTCTCTCTCTCACACATCACCGTGAGTCTCTCTCTCTCTCTCTCTCTCTCACACATCACCGTGAGTCTCTCTCTCTCTCTCACACACATCACCGTGAGTCTCTCTCTCTCTCTCTCTCTCTCACACATCACCGTGAGTCTCTCTCTCTCTCTCTCTCTCTCACACACATCACCGTGAGTCTCTCTCTCTCTCTCTCTCTCTCTCTCTCTCACACATCACCGTGAGTCTCTCTCTCTCTCTCTCTCTCTCTCTCTCTCACACATCACCGTGAGTCTCTCTCTCTCTCACACACATCACCGTGAGTCTCTCTCTCTCTCTCTCTCTCTCTCTCACACACATCACCGTGAGTCTCGCTCTCTCTCTCTCTCTCTCTCTCTCTCTCTCTCTCTCTCTCTCTCTCTCTCACACATCACCGTGAGTCTCTCTCTCTCTCTCACACATCACCGTGAGTCTCTCTCTCTCTCTCTCTCTCTCACACACATCACCGTGAGTCTCTCTCTCTCTCTCTCTCTCTCTCTCACACATCACCGTGAGTCTCTCTCTCTCTCTCTCTCTCTCTCTCTCTCTCTCACACATCACCGTGAGTCTCTCTCTCTCTCTCTCTCTCTCACACATCACCGTGAGTCTCTCTCTCTCTCTCACACATCACCGTGAGTCTCTCTCTCTCTCTCTCTCTCTCTCTCTCTCTCTCTCTCACACACATCACCGTGAGTCTCTCTCTCTCTCACACACATCACCGTGAGTCTCTCTCTCTCTCTCTCTCTCTCACACACATCACCGTGAGTCTCGCTCTCTCTCTCTCTCTCTCTCTCTCTCTCTCTCTCTCTCTCTCTCTCTCTCTCTCTCTCACACATCACCGTGAGTCTCTCTCTCTCTCTCTCACACATCACCGTGAGTCTCTCTCTCTCTCTCTCTCTCACACATCACCGTGAGTCTCCCTCTCTCTCTCTCTCTCTCACACATCACCGTGAGTCTCTCTCTCTCTCTCTCTCTCTCTCTCTCTCTCTCACACATCACCGTGAGTCTCTCTCTCTCTCTCTCTCACGCATCACCGTGAGTCTCTCTCTCTCTCTCACACATCACCGTGAGTCTCTCTCTCTCTCTCTCTCTCTCTCACACATCACCGTGAGTCTCTCTCTCTCTCTCTCTCTCTCTCACACATCACCGTGAGTCTCTCTCTCTCTCTCTCTCACGCATCACCGTGAGTCTCTCTCTCTCACGCATCACCGTGAGTCTCTCTCTCTCACGCATCACCGTGAGTCTCTCTCTCTCACGCATCACCGTGAGTCTCTCTCTCTCTCTCTCTCTCTCACACATCACCGTGAGTCTCTCTCTCTCTCTCTCTCTCTCTCTCTCACACATCACCGTGAGTCTCTCTCTCTCTCTCTCTCTCTCACACATCACCGTGAGTCTCTCTCTCTCTCTCTCTCACACATCACCGTGAGTCTCTCTCTCTCTCTCTCTCTCACACATCACCGTGAGTCTCTCTCTCTCTCTCTCACACATCACCGTGAGTCTCTCTCTCTCTCTCTCTCTCTCTCTCTCACACATCACCGTGAGTCTCTCTCTCTCTCTCTCTCACACATCACCGTGAGTCTCTCTCTCTCTCTCTCACACATCACCGTGAGTCTCTCTCTCTCTCTCTCTCTCTCACACATCACCGTGAGTCTCTCTCTCTCTCTCTCTCTCTCTCTCACACACACATCACCGTGAGTCTCTCTCTCTCACGCATCACCGTGAGTCTCTCTCTCTCTCACACATCACCGTGAGTCTCTCTCTCTCTCTCTCTCACACATCACCGTGAGTCTCTCTCTCTCTCTCTCTCTCTCTCTCACGCATCACCGTGAGTCTCTCTCTCTCTCTCACACATCACCGTGAGTCTCTCTCTCTCTCTCACACATCACCGTGAGTCTCTCTCTCTCACGCATCACCGTGAGTCTCTCTCTCTCACGCATCACCGTGAGTCTCTCTCTCTCACGCATCACCGTGAGTCTCTCTCTCTCTCTCACACATCACCGTGAGTCTCTCTCTCTCTCACACATCACCGTGAGTCTCTCTCTCTCTCTCTCACACGTCACCGTGAGTCTCTCTCTCTCTCTCTCTCTCACACATCACCGTGAGTCTCTCTCTCTCTCTCTCTCTCACACATCACCGTGAGTCTCTCTCTCTCTCTCTCTCTCTCTCTCTCTCTCACACACACATCACCGTGAGTGTCTCTCTCTCTCTCTCTCACACATCACCGTGAGTCTCTCTCTCTCTCTCACACATCACCGTGAGTCTCTCTCTCTCTCTCACACATCACCGTGAGTCTCTCTCTCTCTCTCTCACACATCACCGTGAGTCTCTCTCTCTCTCTCTCACACATCACCGTGAGTCTCTCTCTCTCTCACACACATCACCGTGAGTCTCTCTCTCTCTCTCACACATCACCGTGAGTCTCTCTCTCTCTCTCTCTCTCTCACACATCACCGTGAGTCTCTCTCTCTCTCTCTCACACATCACCGTGAGTCTCTCTCTCTCACGCATCACCGTGAGTCTCTCTCTCTCACGCATCACCGTGAGTCTCTCTCTCTCACGCATCACCGTGAGTCTCTCTCTCTCACGCATCACCGTGAGTCTCTCTCTCTCTCTCTCTCACGCATCACCGTGAGTCTCTCTCTCTCTCTCTCTCTCTCACACATCACCGTGAGTCTCTCTCTCTCTCTCACACATCACCGTGAGTCTCTCTCTCTCTCTCTCTCTTTCTCTCTCTCTCTCTCTCACACACACATCACTGTGAGTCTCTCTCTCTCTCTCTCTCTCTTTCTCTCTCTCTTCTAGAGAGACTAGAGAGACACTTTCTATCCATCTGTTATAGAGAAAATACAAAATGAAACTTAAATGTGTGATGTATTAAAGGAGATTTATCTCTTTTATTACTGTTCGTGTGTGTGTGTGTGTGTTTAGGAGCTGATCAACACTCTTCAAGCTGAGCGAGAGCTGATCACCAGTCTGAAGTCACAGCTGAAAGCAGATAGAGAGAACACCTCCAAGTAAGAACTGCTTCTCTGATAATAACTGTAATAATAACAATAATAATAATAGCTGATTAATCCTGCACCTTTCAGTCAGGTAGATTTAGAGCAGGAGGTGTGTGTGTGTGTGTGAGTAAATGAAGATGGAATTGGAGAAAGAGTGAGTTGGGAGGAAGGAAGGATTGATAAAGATGGCCTGATGAATATAAATGTGAAAAACCCTGTGCTGTTCCACACAGAGAGCTGCTTCAGGCTGTGGAGGAGAACTCGCTGCTCAAAAAACACATCCTGGAGCTCACTGCTCAAAACCAACAGCAGGTGCGTGCCTGTGTGCGTGCGTGCGTGTCCGCGTGTGTGCGTGTCCGCGTGTGTGCGTGTCCGCGTGCGTGCGTGTCCGCGTGCGTGCGTGTCCGCGTGTGTGTGTGCGTGCGTGTCCGCGTGCGTGCGTGTCCGCGTGCGTGCGTGTCCGCGTGCGTGCGTGTCCGCGTGCGTGCGTGTCCGCGTGTGTGCGTGTCCGCGTGTGTGTGTGCGTGCGTGTCCGCGTGCGTGCGTGTCCGCGTGTGTGCGTGTCCGCGTGTGTGTGTGCGTGCGTGTCCGCGTGCGTGCGTGTCCGCGTGCGTGCGTGTCCGCGTGCGTGCGTGTCCGCGTGTGTGCGTGTCCGCGTGTGTGTGTGCGTGTGTGTCCGCGTGCGTGCGTGTCCGCGTGCGTGCGTGTCCGCGTGTGTGCGTGTCCGCGTGTGTGTGTGTGCGTGTGTGTCCGCGTGCGTGCGTGTCCGCGTGTGTGCGTGTCCGCGTGTGTGTGTGCGTGCGTGTCCGCGTGTGTGCGTGTCCGCGTGCGTGCGTGCGTGCGTGTCCGCGTGCGTGCGTGTCTGCGTGCGTGTGCGTGTGTGCGTGCGTGTCTGCGTGCGTGTGCGTGTGTGCGTGCGTGTCCGCGTGTCTGCGTGCGTGTGCGTGCGTGCGTGTCCGCGTTTCTGCGTGCGTGTGTGTGTGCTTGCGTGCGTGTCCGCTTGTGTGCGTGCGTGTCCGCGTGCGTGTGCGTGCGTGCGTGTCCGCGTGCGTGTGCGTGCGTGCGTGTCCGCGTGTGTGCGTGCGTGCGTGCGTGTCCGCGTGCGTGTGCGTGCGTGCGTGTCCGCGTGTGTGCGTGCGTGCGTGCGTGTCCGTGTGTGTGCATGCGTGCGTGCGTGTCCGCGTGCGTGCGTGCGTTTGTGTGTGCGTGTCCGCGTGCGTGCGTTTGTGTGTGCGTGTGCGTGTCCGCGTGCGTGCGTTTGTGTGTGCGCGTGCGTTTGTGTGCGTGTGCGCGTGCGTGTGTGCGTGCGTGCGTGTGTAAATACAAATGCATATTGTTACACCTATTACTAAAAAATAATTCATTGAGAAATCTGATTTGACTTCTGATCACATTAGTATCTCTCTCTCTCTCTCTCTCACACACACACACACACTCATACTCACACTTGCACTCTCTCTGTCTCTCTCTCTCTCTGTCTCACACACACACACTCATACTCACACTTGCACTCTCTCTGTCTCTCTCTCTGTCTCTATCACTCTCTCTCTCTCTCTCTCTCTCTCTCTCTCTCTCTGTCTCACACACTCATACTCACACTTGCACTCTCTCTGTCTCTCTCTCAATCTCTATCACTCTCTCTCTCTCTCTCTCTCTCTCTCTCTCTCTCTTTCTTTCTTCCTGTTCCTAGACTGAGAATATGAAGTCTCTGGAGCAGCGTGTGAGCAGTGCGAATGCATCAGTCTCCAGCCTGGAGCAGAAAACTGAGCAGGATAATGTGAGTCTAATCAGGAGGTCAGTCAGTATGGTAGCTGTCCGGTGGTCAGGAACTGGCTATGAACAAATTAGGGAGGAAATATTCTATATGTTATTGTGCCTGTGTTCTGTA
>NC_080712.1:34225145-34260145 GCF_019097595.1 Hemibagrus wyckioides | reverse complement strand
CTCTGTGGTGTGTGTGTGTGTGTGATGAGTGTTTAACCCTGACTCTGTGGTGTGTGTGTGTGTGTGTGTGTGTGAGGAGTGTTTAACCCTGACTCTGTGGTGTGTGTGAGGAGTGTTTAACCCTGACTCTGTGGTGTGTGTGTGTGTGTGTGTGATGAGTGTTTAACCCTGACTCTGTGGTGTGTGTGTGTGTGTGTGTGTGATGAGTGTTTAACCCTGACTCTGTGGTGTGTGTGTGTGTGTGTGTGAGGAGTGTTTAACCCTGACTCTGTGGTGTGTGTGTGTGAGGAGTGTTTAACCCTGACTCTGTGGTGTGTGTGTGTGAGGAGTGTTTAACCCTGACTCTGTGGTGTGTGTGTGTGTGTGTGATGAGTGTTTAACCCTGACTCTGTGGTGTGTGTGTGTGTGTGTGAGGAGTGTTTAACCCTGACTCTGTGGTGTGTGTGTGTGTGTGTGATGAGTGTTTAACCCTGACTCTGTGGTGTGTGTGTGTGTGTGTGTGTGAGGAGTGTTTAACCCTGACTCTGTGGTGTGTGTGTGTGTGTGTGAGGAGTGTTTAACCCTGACTCTGTGGTGTGTGATGAGTGTTTAACCCTGACTCTGTGGTGTGTGTGTGTGTGTGTGTGTGTGAGGAGTGTTTAACCCTGACTCTGTGGTGTGTGTGTGTGTGATGAGTGTTTTACCCTGACTCTGTGGTGTGTGATGAGTGTTTAACCCTGACTCTGTGGTGTGTGTGTGTGTGTGTGTGTGTGAGGAGTGTTTAACCCTGACTCTGTGGTGTGTGTGTGTGTGTGTGTGTGTGAGGAGTGTTTAACCCTGACTCTGTGGTGTGTGTGTGTGTGATGAGTGTTTTACCCTGACTCTGTGGTGTGTGATGAGTGTTTAACCCTGACTCTGTGGTGTGTGTGTGTGTGTGAGGAGTGTTTAACCCTGACTCTGTGGTGTGTGTGTGTGTGTGATGAGTGTTTAACCCTGACTCTGTGGTGTGTGTGTGATGAGTGTTTTACCCTGACTCTGTGGTGTGTGTGTGTGTGTGTGTGTGAGGAGTGTTTAACCCTGACTCTGTGGTGTGTGTGAGGAGTGTTTAACCCTGACTCTGTGGTGTGTGTGAGGAGTGTTTAACCCTGACTCTGTGGTGTGTGTGTGTGAGGAGTGTTTAACCCTGACTCTGTGGTGTGTGTGTGTGTGTGTGTGAGGAGTGTTTAACCCTGACTCTGTGGTGTGTGTGTGTGAGGAGTGTTTAACCCTGACTCTGTGGTGTGTGTGTGTGAGGAGTGTTTAACCCTGACTCTGTGGTGTGTGTGTGTGTGTGTGTGTGAGGAGTGTTTAACCCTGACTCTGTGGTGTGTGTGTGTGAGGAGTGTTTAACCCTGACTCTGTGGTGTGTGTGTGTGTGTGTGTGTGTGATGAGTGTTTAACCCTGACTCTGTGGTGTGTGTGTGTGTGTGTGATGAGTGTTTAACCCTGACTCTGTGGTGTGTGTGTGTGTGTGTGTGTGAGGAGTGTTTAACCCTGACTCTGTGGTGTGTGTGTGTGAGGAGTGTTTAACCCTGACTCTGTGGTGTGTGTGTGTGAGGAGTGTTTAACCCTGACTCTGTGGTGTGTGTGTGTGTGTGTGATGAGTGTTTAACCCTGACTCTGTGGTGTGTGTGTGTGTGTGTGAGGAGTGTTTAACCCTGACTCTGTGGTGTGTGTGTGTGTGTGTGTGTGTGAGGAGTGTTTAACCCTGACTCTGTGGTGTGTGTGTGTGTGTGTGTGTGAGGAGTGTTTAACCCTGACTCTGTGGTGTGTGTGTGTGAGTGTGTGAGAGTGTTTAACCCTGACTCTGTGGTGTGTGTGTGTGTGTGTGAGGAGTGTTTAACCCTGACTCTGTGATGTGTGTGTGTGTGTGTGTGAGGAGTGTTTAACCCTGACTCGGTGGTGTGTGTGTGTGTGTGTGTGAGGAGTGTTTAACCCTGACTCTGTGGTGTGTGTGTGTGTGTGTGTGTGATGAGTGTTTAACCCTGACTCTGTGGTGTGTGTGTGTGTGTGTGTGAGGAGTGTTTAACCCTGACTCTGTGGTGTGTGTGTGTGAGGAGTGTTTAACCCTGACTCTGTGGTGTGTGTGTGTGAGGAGTGTTTAACCCTGACTCTGTGGTGTGTGTGTGTGTGTGTGATGAGTGTTTAACCCTGACTCTGTGGTGTGTGTGTGTGTGTGTGATGAGTGTTTAACCCTGACTCTGTGGTGTGTGTGTGTGTGTGTGTGTGAGGAGTGTTTAACCCTGACTCTGTGGTGTGTGTGTGTGTGTGTGTGTGTGAGGAGTGTTTAACCCTGACTCTGTGGTGTGTGTGTGTGATGAGTGTTTAACCCTGACTCTGTGGTGTGTGTGTGATGAGTGTTTTACCCTGACTCTGTGGTGTGTGTGTGATGAGTGTTTTACCCTGACTCTGTGGTGTGTGATGAGTGTTTAACCCTGACTCTGTGGTGTGTGTGTGTGTGTGTGTGTGTGAGGAGTGTTTAACCCTGACTCTGTGGTGTGTGTGTGTGTGTGTGTGTGTGAGGAGTGTTTAACCCTGACTCTGTGGTGTGTGTGTGTGTGATGAGTGTTTTACCCTGACTCTGTGGTGTGTGATGAGTGTTTAACCCTGACTCTGTGGTGTGTGTGTGTGTGTGAGGAGTGTTTAACCCTGACTCTGTGGTGTGTGTGTGTGTGTGATGAGTGTTTAACCCTGACTCTGTGGTGTGTGTGTGATGAGTGTTTTACCCTGACTCTGTGGTGTGTGTGTGTGTGTGTGTGTGTGAGGAGTGTTTAACCCTGACTCTGTGGTGTGTGTGTGTGTGAGGAGTGTTTAACCCTGACTCTGTGTGTGTGTGTGTGAGGAGTGTTTAACCCTGACTCTGTGGTGTGTGTGTGTGTGTGAGGAGTGTTTAACCCTGACTCTGTGGTGTGTGTGTGTGTGTGTGAGGAGTGTTTAACCCTGACTCTGTGGTGTGTGTGTGTGAGGAGTGTTTAACCCTGACTCTGTGGTGTGTGTGTGTGAGGAGTGTTTAACCCTGACTCTGTGGTGTGTGTGTGTGTGTGTGTGTGTGTGTGAGGAGTGTTTAACCCTGACTCTGTGGTGTGTGTGTGTGAGGAGTGTTTAACCCTGACTCTGTGGTGTGTGTGTGTGTGTGTGATGAGTGTTTAACCCTGACTCTGTGGTGTGTGTGTGTGTGTGTGTGTGAGGAGTGTTTAACCCTGACTCTGTGGTGTGTGTGTGTGTGAGGAGTGTTTAACCCTGACTCTGTGGTGTGTGTGTGTGTGTGTGATGAGTGTTTAACCCTGACTCTGTGGTGTGTGTGTGTGTGTGTGAGGAGTGTTTAACCCTGACTCTGTGGTGTGTGTGTGTGTGTGTGTGTGTGAGGAGTGTTTAACCCTGACTCTGTGGTGTGTGTGTGTGTGTGTGTGAGGAGTGTTTAACCCTGACTCTGTGGTGTGTGTGTGTGTGTGAGGAGTGTTTAACCCTGACTCTGTGGTGTGTGTGTGTGTGTGAGGAGTGTTTAACCCTGACTCTGTGGTGTGTGTGTGTGTGTGTGTGTGAGGAGTGTTTAACCCTGACTCTGTGGTGTGTGTGTGTGTGTGAGGAGTGTTTAACCCTGACTCTGTGGTGTGTGTGTGTGAGGAGTGTTTAACCCTGACTCTGTGGTGTGTGTGTGTGTGTGTGTGAGGAGTGTTTAACCCTGACTCTGTGGTGTGTGTGTGTGAGGAGTGTTTAACCCTGACTCTGTGGTGTGTGTGTGTGTGTGTGTGATGAGTGTTTAACCCTGACTCTGTGGTGTGTGTGTGTGTGTGTGAGGAGTGTTTAACCCTGACTCTGTGGTGTGTGATGAGTGTTTAACCCTGACTCTGTGGTGTGTGTGTGTGAGGAGTGTTTAACCCTGACTCTGTGGTGTGTGTGTGTGAGGAGTGTTTAACCCTGACTCTGTGGTGTGTGTGTGTGTGTGAGGAGTGTTTAACCCTGACTCTGTGGTGTGTGTGTGTGTGTGTGTGTGTGTGTGAGGAGTGTTTAACCCTGACTCTGTGGTGTGTGTGTGTGTGATGAGTGTTTTACCCTGACTCTGTGGTGTGTGATGAGTGTTTAACCCTGACTCTGTGGTGTGTGTGTGTGTGTGTGTGAGGAGTGTTTAACCCTGACTCTGTGGTGTGTGTGTGTGTGTGATGAGTGTTTTACCCTGGCTCTGTGGTGTGTGATGAGTGTTTAACCCTGACTCTGTGGTGTGTGTGTGTGTGTGTGTGTGAGGAGTGTTTAACCCTGACTCTGTGGTGTGTGTGTGTGTGTGTGAGGAGTGTTTAACCCTGACTCTGTGGTGTGTGTGTGTGTGTGTGAGGAGTGTTTAACCCTGACTCTGTGGTGTGTGTGTGTGTGTGTGAGGAGTGTTTAACCATGACTCTGTGGTGTGTGTGTGTGTGAGGAGTGTTTAACCCTGACTCTGTGGTGTGTGATGAGTGTTTAACCCTGACTCTGTGGTGTGTGTGTGTGTGAGGAGTGTTTAACCCTGACTCTGTGGTGTGTGTGTGTGTGTGTGTGAGGAGTGTTTAACCCTGACTCTGTGGTGTGTGTGTGTGTGTGTGTGTGTGTGTGAGGAGTGTTTAACCCTGACTCTGTGGTGTGTGTGTGTGTGTGTGATGAGTGTTTAACCCTGACTCTGTGGTGTGTGTGTGTGTGTGAGGAGTGTTTAACCCTGACTCTGTGGTGTGTGTGTGTGTGTGTGTGTGAGGAGTGTTTAACCCTGACTCTGTGGTGTGTGTGTGTGTGTGAGGAGTGTTTAACCCTGACTCTGTGGTGTGTGTGTGTGTGTGAGGAGTGTTTAACCCTGACTCTGTGGTGTGTGTGTGTGTGTGTGTGTGTGATGAGTGTTTAACCCTGACTCTGTGGTGTGTGTGTGTGTGTGAGGAGTGTTTAACCCTGACTCTGTGGTGTGTGTGTGTGTGTGAGGAGTGTTTAACCCTGACTCTGTGGTGTGTGTGTGTGTGTGAGGAGTGTTTAACCCTGACTCTGTGGTGTGTGTGTGTGTGTGAGGAGTGTTTAACCCTGACTCTGTGGTGTGTGTGTGTGTGTGTGAGGAGTGTTTAACCCTGACTCTGTGGTGTGTGTGTGTGTGTGTGAGGAGTGTTTAACCCTGACTCTGTGGTGTGTGTGTGTGTGTGTGTGAGGAGTGTTTAACCCTGACTCTGTGGTGTGTGTGTGTGTGTGTGTGTGAGGAGTGTTTAACCCTGACTCTGTGGTGTGTGTGTGTGTGTGTGTGAGGAGTGTTTAACCCTGACTCTGTGGTGTGTGTGTGTGTGTGTGAGGAGTGTTTAACCCTGACTCTGTGGTGTGTGTGTGTGTGTGTGAGGAGTGTTTAACCCTGACTCTGTGGTGTGTGTGTGTGTGTGAGGAGTGTTTAACCCTGACTCTGTGGTGTGTGTGTGTGTGTGAGGAGTGTTTAACCCTGACTCTGTGGTGTGTGTGTGTGTGTGAGGAGTGTTTAACCCTGACTCTGTGGTGTGTGTGTGTGTGTGTGAGGAGTGTTTAACCCTGACTCTGTGGTGTGTGTGTGTGTGTGTGAGGAGTGTTTAACCCTGACTCGGTGGTGTGTGTGTGTGTGTGTGTGTGTGAGGAGTGTTTAACCCTGACTCTGTGGTGTGTGTGTGTGTGTGTGTGTGTGAGGAGTGTTTAACCCTGACTCTGTGGTGTGTGTGTGTGTGTGTGTGAGGAGTGTTTAACCCTGACTCTGTGGTGTGTGTGTGTGTGTGTGAGGAGTGTTTAACCCTGACTCTGTGGTGTGTGTGTGTGTGTGTGAGGAGTGTTTAACCCTGACTCTGTGGTGTGTGTGTGTGTGTGTGTGTGTGAGGAGTGTTTAACCCTGACTCTGTGGTGTGTGTGTGTGAGGAGTGTTTAACCCTGACTCTGTGGTGTGTGTGTGTGTGTGTGTGTGAGGAGTGTTTAACCCTGACTCTGTGGTGTGTGTGTGTGTGTGTGAGGAGTGTTTAACCCTGACTCTGTGGTGTGTGTGTGTGTGTGTGTGTGTGAGGAGTGTTTAACCCTGACTCTGTGGTGTGTGTGTGTGTGTGTGTGAGGAGTGTTTAACCCTGACTCTGTGGTGTGTGTGTGTGTGTGTGTGAGGAGTGTTTAACCCTGACTCTGTGGTGTGTGTGTGTGTGTGTGTGAGGAGTGTTTAACCCTGACTCTGTGGTGTGTGTGTGTGTGTGTGAGGAGTGTTTAACCCTGACTCTGTGGTGTGTGTGTGTGTGTGTGTGAGGAGTGTTTAACCCTGACTCTGTGGTGTGTGTGTGTGAGGAGTGTTTAACCCTGACTCTGTGGTGTGTGTGTGTGTGTGTGTGAGGAGTGTTTAACCCTGACTCTGTGGTGTGTGTGTGTGTGTGTGAGGAGTGTTTAACCCTGACTCTGTGGTGTGTGTGTGTGAGGAGTGTTTAACCCTGACTCTGTGGTGTGTGTGTGTGTGTGAGGAGTGTTTAACCCTGACTCTGTGGTGTGTGTGTGTGTGTGTGTGTGTGAGGAGTGTTTAACCCTGACTCTGTGGTGTGTGTGTGTGTGTGTGAGGAGTGTTTAACCCTGACTCTGTGGTGTGTGTGTGTGAGGAGTGTTTAACCCTGACTCTGTGGTGTGTGTGTGTGTGTGAGGAGTGTTTAACCCTGACTCTGTGGTGTGTGTGTGTGTGTGTGTGTGTGTTTAACCCTGACTCTGTGGTGTGTGTGTGTGTGTGAGGAGTGTTTAACCCTGACTCTGTGGTGTGTGTGTGTGATGAGTGTTTTACCCTGACTCTGTGGTGTGTGTGTGATGAGTGTTGAGTGTTTAACCCTGACTCTGTGGTGTGTGTGTGTGTGTGTGTGTGTGTGTGTGTGAGGAGTGTTTAACCCTGACTCTGTGGTGTGTGTGTGTGTGTGTGTGAGGAGTGTTTAACCCTGACTCTGTGGTGTGTGTGTGTGTGTGTGAGGAGTGTTTAACCCTGACTCTGTGGTGTGTGTGTGTGTGTGTGAGGAGTGTTTAACCCTGACTCTGTGGTGTGTGTGTGTGTGTGTGTGAGGAGTGTTTAACCCTGACTCGGTGGTGTGTGTGTGTGTGTGTGTGTGTGAGGAGTGTTTAACCCTGACTCTGTGGTGTGTGTGTGTGTGTGTGTGTGAGGAGTGTTTAACCCTGACTCTGTGGTGTGTGTGTGTGTGTGTGAGGAGTGTTTAACCCTGACTCTGTGGTGTGTGTGTGTGTGTGTGTGTGTGAGGAGTGTTTAACCCTAACTCTGTGGTGTGTGTGTGTGTGTGTGAGGAGTGTTTAACCCTGACTCTGTGGTGTGTGTGTGTGTGTGTGTGAGGAGTGTTTAACCCTGACTCTGTGGTGTGTGTGTGTGTGTGAGGAGTGTTTAACCCTGACTCTGTGGTGTGTGTGTGTGTGTGTGTGAGGAGTGTTTAACCCTAACTCTGTGGTGTGTGTGTGTGTGTGTGAGGAGTGTTTAACCCTGACTCTGTGGTGTGTGTGTGTGTGTGTGTGAGGAGTGTTTAACCCTGACTCTGTGGTGTGTGTGTGTGTGTGAGGAGTGTTTAACCCTGACTCTGTGGTGTGTGTGTGTGTGTGTGTGAGGAGTGTTTAACCCTGACTCTGTGGTGTGTGTGTGTGTGTGAGGAGTGTTTAACCCTGACTCTGTGGTGTGTGTGTGTGTGTGTGAGGAGTGTTTAACCCTGACTCTGTGGTGTGTGTGTGTGTGTGTGTGAGGAGTGTTTAACCCTGACTCTGTGGTGTGTGTGTGTGTGTGTGAGGAGTGTTTAACCCTGACTCTGTGGTGTGTGTGTGTGTGAGGAGTGTTTAACCCTGACTCTGTGGTGTGTGTGTGTGTGTGTGTGAGGAGTGTTTAACCCTGACTCTGTGGTGTGTGTGTGTGTGTGTGAGGAGTGTTTAACCCTGACTCTGTGGTGTGTGTGTGTGTGTGTGAGGAGTGTTTAACCCTGACTCTGTGGTGTGTGTGTGTGTGTGTGAGGAGTGTTTAACCCTGACTCTGTGGTGTGTGTGTGTGTGTGTGTGTGTGAGGAGTGTTTAACCCTGACTCTGTGGTGTGTGTGTGTGAGGAGTGTTTAACCCTGACTCGGTGGTGTTTGCAGGTCAAATACGGTGCTGTGTGTTCAGAGAGAGACGACATGAACACACTGGTCACTCGCATGCAGACAGAAGTTCAGGAGCTCAGAGAGGCTTCGGAACGACGCTTGGCCTCTGATCGCGTTGAGGTGTGTGTGTGTATGTGAGAGAGAGAGTGACCGGTACTTTTTAGCACCACACAATCAAGTTCCTAAAGCCTACTATAATTGGCCTGTCTATTAATAACACAACAATTAATAAATGAGGAAATCAAGTCCACCTAAAGACCGCCCCAAATGCCCTTATATGGCACGTGTGTTCCGTGTGTGTGTTTTCTACAGTTGGAAATGCTGCAGGAGGATCTGGCGTACGTCACAGAGGAAGTGGAGAAGCTCAATAAAGTTTTAGATGAGAGAACGGCAGAGCTGCAGACAGCTGAGCGTCTCTGCGCTGAGAAGGACACGACCGTCAGCACTCTGCAGGAACAGGTAGGACCTTGAGGAGGTCACTTAGTATCGCCATGTCCTTCACCAGCTTCCTGTTTTACTGGGCTGTATTTTAAACTGAAAGCAAACCTCAGTAGGCATCATGGTCTCTGTGTGGGCAGGGTTTGATACCTCTAAGTGTGTATGTGTGTGTGTGTGTGTGTGTGTAGTTGAAGCAGCAAGAGGAGCAGCTCAGTATGAGGACTGTAAATGGTGGTCATGCTACGCCGAAAATAATCCCACAGGTACAGATATCAATCTATTCATTTAATTAATCAGTGGGTGGAGTGAACTGGTAGATAGACCGATCAGCCATAACACTGTGAGCAGTGACCGGTGAAGTGAACAAATGAAATGATGCTGGACTGCTGCTACCATCTTGGTGCCTGATACCACAGCACACCTTCACGGATCTAGTGGAGTTCATGCCTGATCATAATGTTATGGCTGATCAGTGTATATAGGCCTGTACACACTACATTTCTTCAAGTTGTATATCTTTTTTACAATCTTCATATGTAGCACAGGTGTATATCTGTGTGTGTGTGTGTGTGTGTGTGTGTGTATAGACACCTCTCACTCCACGCAGTGTCAACACAAATCTGTCTGAGCTGTTGGAGAATCAAGAGAAGGAGCTGGACAGTCGCCGCTCGTCCATGATGACGATGGAGGTGCTGCTGGCCGAACTCAATGCTGAGCGCACAGCCAAGAATGATGAGATCCAGAGACTCCGGGTATGCACACACACACACACACACACACACACAATCTGTCTGAAATTAACCCACGGCATGTTAATATAGAATAAGAAGTAGACAGTGTAGTCTGTGCAAAAGTGTGCTTGTGTGTGATTTGGGACACGTCCACAGATTGTCAATTTTAAAGCTCATATTAAAGTGTGTGTGTGTTTCTGGGACCCCTTCCTTCTCCAGGCTCAGCTAAATGAAAAGGAGACGATGCGGTTGGAGATACAGAATCTACTGGAGCAGTTCTATAACACACAGAACCAAGAGTCTCAGAACAGTGATGCCACTGAGTGAGACACGCTCTTCATTTTAACAAGATCATGAAAATAATAGAAAGAAAAGAAAATATATATACTGTTAACGTGGTAGTGGGACACATCCCATAATATAGAAAACTTTAGAAATAAATTTGAGTAATGATTACTCTGTAAATCCAAACGTTTTCTGAAACTTTGTTTAACCTTTGTTTCTGATGTAATAAACGTGTCTGTGTGTGTGTGTGTGTGTTGTAGGAATCTGAGGAATGTGATCCACCAGTCTGTGCTCCGAGACCTGCGTGAGGAAAGGAGTGCGAAGGTGATGACCACAGCATCCTCAAACTACAGGAATATCCGTGCTTATAAACTCTAAACTTTTCTTTCTGCTCTCTTTTAGAGTACACTGATGATGCAGCTCTCTGAAGCACAGAAGAGGTGAGAAGAAAAGTCACACATGTACACACACGCACAGATATGAGGTATGAGGATTTTTTTGTGTATATTAGACTACAGAACCAGGAGGTCACTCTGGTCCAGTCTCAGACGTGTATACAGGAGCTGACCACAGAACTCAGGAACTGCTGTCTGGAGCTGCGAGAATTTCGGGAGAAAGACGACGAGCTTCAGCAGGTGACTTCCCATCGTGTTCTGGTGTGCATGGTGTTCATGGGTAGTGTCTTCCAAGTCACATGACCTGATCATTCAGCTCGGTGTAAACTCCACCCACCACTGTCTAAATATGTTTTTATTTTTAACACATGAGAACACACCCCTTGTGCTAGCCCTGTGTTAATGCTGTCCCACTGTTTTAGCTGCAGCAGGAAGTGGAAGTGTTGAGGAAGCAGGTGGACCACCTGGCAGAGGAGAACGGGAAACTGCTGGGTCACCAGAACCACAAGCAGAAGATTGAATACATGGTCAGGCTGAAGAAGGAGCTCACCAAACTGCAGGAGGTCAGAGTTCAACCATATGTATTTTTTTCTCTCCATTTATTTTTATTATTATTATATGGCTCTCATTCTGTTCAGCCATGCTTTATGTAGTGAGATGTTTTCACTTCTGTTAGTCCATTTGTCAGGTCTAAAGAAGTTTATTGCTTGATAGATTCAGTCGATTTAGAGTCAAATCACTTCCTAGTGAGAGCCGCACACTGTTCTATTTGATCCATTTTGATTCGATTCTCACTAGAGAGTGATTTGACTTTGAATTGACTCCAAATGAATCAATCTGTTCTATTTTGAGTCGGTAAGCCTCAAAAGTTAACTCTCAGTGCCGGTCCCAAGCCCGGGTTAAACAGGAGGGTTGCGTCAGGAAGGGCCGCCGGCGTAAAAATTGTGTTAATTCTAAATGTGTGCATCTGTGTTTCAGGAGAATGAAAAACTTCGAAATAAGAGTTCGTCTTGAGCATTAGGTCCTGTGTACGCACGAACATGGACAGAAACACAAATCTCCATGCTGGACATCTCAGGAGCTTACACACGCACAGTGTTAGCATTATCCCAGGACAGAGCACATCTCCCCACTGGTGACACATGCTGTAGCATGACCATGACCATGACCATGTCGCCTCCTTTATTTTCATAACATGTACATAACGTCTATGTTTTGTACGTTTAGGACTTTTAGAGAAAGAGAAATGACATTTAAGGCAGCTTCTTCATCTGTCTGTTACGTTTGACTCAAAAATAAAAAAAACGTAACAGCTCATTTCAACAAAAAAAGTCACGATCTCTTCAATTTATTCGGCTTAAGTGAGAATGTGAGAATATTTAGTGTCTTTGTTTCCTGTCCTGTCTTTTTAATGTGATCTTGTAATTGTTTTTAAAAAATAAATATGACTCTTCCTGTTTTTTTCCCCATTTTCCATGTTATATATACTGTATCTGTTAACTCTGTGATCTTTCCGTTTGTGTGAACACTCGTAGAAATGACACGTAGTCCAGCCGTCTGCTGTAGCGCTTATCCTGCACAGATTAACCTGGAGCCTGGACTCTAGCCCCTGCCACAAGGTGGGGGACACCAACCCATTGCAAAGCGTGCACACACACACTACGGACAATTTAGAGATGACAGTTTAGGAAGCTGGGGTTTCTATAGGTGAAGCACGGGGAGAACCCTGTCCCTGGAGGTGTGAGAGGGGAAACGTGGTGCATGTAGTCCATATTTTTGTCTATTTTTTACATGATTGTAAATTGAAATAAATGAAGACATTCCTTAATTCTGGAGTTTGTCACTGAAGTACTAGACACGTATGATGAGATTAAAGCTGTGGTTTATTTGCATGCTGGAGCAGCAAAACATTCAATAAACCAGTTCACACAATAAATGTATACTTAAAAAAAAAATGTTGGTTCTATGTATTGGTATTGTTAGGAGATTATTTATTAAAGGGATGACGGGATGTACGTCATTGTGTCCTAAGATCTTTATTAAACATTCAGTTAGATAAAAACATGATAAATAGCTGGCCAAAGGAATGGGCTGTAATGTCCAGTCACTTACAGGTCATTACTGAGTTCATGAAAACTACAAAAAAAAAAAATAAAGTAGGTATTTTTTTAATCAGGCTTTAATTTAATTGAACCTTACATAATAGAGGAAATTCCTAGTATTTATTTATTCATCTATTTAATTATATATAATAATAATTATATTTTATTTATATATATATATATATAATAAAAAAACTAATACTTTTTTAATTCCAAAAAATAATTTAACATTAAAAAGTGTTAGCATTCTTTATTATATATATATATATATATATGTAATATTATATTTTTAATAAATTTATTATTTATTAATTAAATTATATAAATAAATTTTATATTTATATATATATATAAATATAAAATACTAATGCTTTTTTAGTTTTTTTTAAACTTTTTCTTTTTGGAAAAGGACCACTTTCTTAAAGAGAGATTTTTTAAATAATAGATTTTAGGAGATTTAAATTAAGAAGAAAAGTATATTTAAGCTCTGTATGAAATTATATATATTTTATAATTTTTAAAAACTTCTCTCAGACTCAAGTCAGCATTTAACGTCAGCGCGAGCGTTACGCTAGTGACGTCACGTCGAGCGCGAGAGAAGCTAAAGAGAGGCGAAGAGATCGTGTTTTTGTTTTCTGGCCAGTTTGGACCTCATTTAAAGTAAGTTTATTCGGTTTTGTGTGACCGAACCCGGTTTATTGTGTGTTCCGTCCTGTCTGTGTTGTGTGTGTGTGAGAAGGTGTGTGTATTGTGTGTGTTGGAGGTGTTTCGGTATGAAGCGCGCTGTGACGGCGGACCAGATCGCGGAGTGGTTCACTCTCGGAGCTCAGTTCGCTAATGTCAGAATCACCGAGGAACCGAGAAGAGATAAAACACACACACACGGAGAGGAGGAAGAGAAGAGGTGAACAACAACGACGATTTACAAACATTTTATTTAACATCTCTTCACTTCTCGTATGGCTAACTAAATATTAACGCTAGCGCTAGTTCAATCCACGCATGCGCAGTTGGTAGGCTGATTAATGGGGTTATCGTAGATATTAGCATTTTGTCGGTATTCTTTTTATTTAAAACGATTAATTCACTGGTCAGTATCTCCCCAGTCTGAGAATATATTAATCAATTATTAATAATAATTTAATATTATTCATGGACGTAGCTGAATGTCATTTAGCTTCCCTGAATAGTTTTGTTTGCTTAAAGGCTGAGTCACTCCGCGTCGCGCATGCGCAATTAGGGTTTCTTGTATCGTCCTTATTAGCATAGATTATCTCATTTGCATAAGTTAAGGCTTAAAAAAGAAAGCACATATTTAGTACGTATAAGTACACAAAAGTATTTTTGGACTTTTATTTATATCAGGACCAAATGTAATCTATTAAAATTGAACATTAAAAAAAAATAGCAAGGCAGCTGATCAAACTGTTATTTGATGGAATTATTTATCTAATATAGACACACTGACAATTTTGCATAGAATATTCTAGAAGTATTAGACTTGGTAAAAGATGTAAGGAGAAGATGTCTGAGTGTATTTCTAGACTCGTAAATGAGAGCTTGAGCTGATGTGGAGACATGAGTAATTACTCTTAATGTGTGTTTGAACCCCGTCCCAGCCACACGGTTTCAGAGAAGGAGGGATTGGAAGAAGGAGACGAGAGGAACAGGAAGTCTGATCTTCTCTCTGGTGAGACTCGTGAGATTTCACACGCAAATCTGTGATTGTTGTGGAACAGGAAGTCATGCTGTGTCTTAATGCACAGTTGTGTAATTGTTGCGACAATCTAACACTTGAGCTTAAACTCTAGGCACCGGGGTCATTCCTGCTCCTCCTGCCAGCTATGAGTATCCAACACTCCCCATCACCAAGAACCGGCAGGAGGTGTGTGTATATTTGCGAGCACACACACACACACAAATTTCCTGATAAAGCATGCTGCCATCATTAGCTCTGTGTGTGTGTGTGTGTGTAGCTGATCTCCCTGATCGAGAGTAACTCTGTGGTGATAATCCGGGGGGCAACAGGCAGTGGGAAAACGACCCAGATTCCCCAGTTTATTCTGGATTACTACGCAGAGAAGGGCGCCACCTGCAGCCTGGTGGTCACGCAGCCACGCAAGATCGGAGCCAGCAGCATCGCCCGCTGGATCGCCCAACAGCGCAGGTGTACACTCGGCAGCCTGGTGGGGTATCAGGTACACACACACACCTCACACACTTTTAATTCTCTGTCTCTCCTCATCTCTCTGCTCTCTCATCTCATTTTTGATTCCTTTTTTTTCTGTCATTTCCTCTTCTTCTAACATTCTCTCTCTTTCCCTCCCTCCTTCCTAATCTCCCCCTCCCTCCTTCCCTCCCTCCCTCCCTCCCTCCCTCCCTCCTCTTCTCACTTTCTCTCTCCTTCTCTTTCTCTCTCTCTCTCACACATGCCCCTTGACTGGCAGGCTAACTCTGTTACTCTGTTTAACCTGCTAGTGTTTGCATCTCTCTCTCTCTCTCTCTCTCTCTCTCCTTCCCTCCCTTATTCTCTCCCTCATTCCCTCCCTCTCTCATTCTCTCTCCCACTCCCTCCCTCACCCCCCTCTCCCCCCATCTGTTTGTCTGCTCCATCTCTTTCCTCTGTTTTCTGTGGGGTTTTGTTCTCCTTTTCCCCCCTCAATTACCTCTGTCTTTATAATACCTTGTCTATTTTTGTGTGTGTAGGTGGGGTTGGAGAAGATGGCCACAGAACACACTCGGCTGATCTACATGACCACAGGAGTGCTGTTGCAGAAACTTGTATCAGCCAAGAGCCTTGTCGAGTTCACACACATCTTTATAGATGAGGTAACTCTCTCTCTCACACACGCGCTCACACACGCACGCACACACAGACAGACACACACACACGCACACAGACAGGCACACACAGACAGACACACACACACGCACACAGACAGGCACACACAGACAGACACACGCACACACAGACAGACAGACGCACACACAGACAGACAGACGCACACACAGACAGACAGACGCACACACAGACAGACAGACGCACACACAGACAGACACACGCACACACAGACAGACACACGCACACACAGGCAGACGCACACACAGACAGACACACGCACGCACAGACAGACGCACGCACAGGCAGACGCACGCACAGGCAGACACAGACAGGCAGACACAGACACACGCACACACAGGCAGACGCACGCACAGGCAGACACAGACAGGCAGACACAGACAGGCAGACACAGACAGGCAGACACAGACAGGCACACACAGACAGGCACACACAGACAGGCACACACAGACACACGCACACACAGGCAGACGCACGCACAGGCAGACGCACGCACAGGCAGACACAGACAGGCACACACAGACACACGCACACACAGACAGACGCACACACAGACACGCACACACAGACAGACGCACGCACAGGCAGACACAGACAGACGCACACACAGACAGACGCACACACAGACAGACGCACGCACAGACAGACAGACGCACACACAGACAGACAGACGCACGCACGCACACAGACAGACGCACGCACGCACACAGACAGACGCACACACAGACAGACGCACGCACACACAGACAGACGCACACACAGACAGACGCACGCACACACACACAGACAGACGCACGCACACACAGACAGACGCACGCACACACAGAGGCACGCACGCACACACAGACAGACGCACGCACGCAAGCACACACAGACAGACGCACGCACGCACACACAGACAGACACGCGCACACACAGACGCACACACGCACGCACACACAGACAGACGCACGCACGCACACACAGACAGACACGCACACAGACAGACACGCGCACACACAGACGCACACACGCACACAGACAGACGCGCACACACAGACGCACACACGCACACAGACAGACGCGCACACAGACAGACGCACGCACGCACACACAGACACGCACGCACACACAGACAGACACGCACAGACAGACACGCACGCACAGACAGACACGCACGTACAGACAGACACACGCACAGACAGACAGACGCGCGCACGCAGACAGACGCACGCGCACACAGACACGCGCACACACAGACGCGCGCACAGACAGACACACGCACGCGCACAGACACGCACGCGCACAGACAGGCACGCGCACAGACACACGCACGCGCACAGACAGACACACGCACGCACGCAGACAGACAGACAGACGCACGCACAGACAGACGCACGCACAGACAGACGCACGCACAGACAGACGCACGCACAGACAGACAGACGCACGCACAGACAGACAGACGCACGCACAGACAGACAGACGCACGCACAGACAGACAGACGCACGCACGCACAGACGCACGCACGCACAGACAGACGAACGCACGCACAGACGCACGCACGCACAGACAGACGCACGCACGCACAGACAGACGCACGCACGCACAGACAGACGCACGCACAGACAGACGCACGCACAGACAGACGCACGCACGCACAGACAGACGCACACACAGACAGACGCACGCACGCACGCACACACACACAGACAGACGCACGCACACACAGACACGCACACAGACAGACAGACAGACGCACGCACATACAGACGCACAGACAGACGCACGCACAGAGAGACACGCACACACACAGACGCACGCACGCACGCACAGACAGACGCACACACAGACAGACACACAGACAGACGCATGCACAGACGCACGCACGCACAGACGCACGCACGCACACACAGACAGACGCACGCACAGACAGACAGACGCACGCACAGACAGACAGACGCACAGACAGACAGACGCACGCACAGACAGACAGACGCACGCACAGACAGACACACGCACGCACAGACAGACAGACGCACGCGCACACACACAGACAGACGCACGCACACACAGACACGCACACAGACAGACAGACAGACGCACGCACATACAGACGCACAGACAGACGCACGCACAGAGAGACACACGCACACACACAGACGCACGCACGCACGCACAGACAGACGCACGCACAGACAGACAGACGCACGCACAGACAGACAGACGCACGCACAGACAGACAGACGCACGCACAGACAGACAGACAGACGCACGCACAGACAGACAGACAGACGCACGCACAGACAGACAGACGCACGCACACACACACAGACAGACGCACGCACACACAGACACGCACACAGACAGACAGACGCACGCACAGAGAGACACACGCGCACGCACAGACAGACGCACACACAGACAGACACACACAGACAGACGCACGCACAGACAGACAGACGCACGCACGCACAGACGCACGCACACACAGACGCACGCACGCACGCACAGACAGACGCACGCACAGACAGACGCACGCACAGACAGACGCACGCACAGACAGACGCACGCACAGACAGACACACGCACGCACACAGACGAACACACGCACAGACAGACGCACACACAGACAGACGCACACGTGCGCACAGACTGACGCACGCACAGACACATGCACGCGGGCGCACAGACAGACGCACGCACGCGGGCGCACATACAGACGCACGCAGACACATGCACGCGGGCGCACAGACAGACGCACGCACGCGGGCGCACAGACAGACGCACGCACGCGGGCGCACAGACAGACGCACGCACGCGGGCGCACAGACAGACGCACGCACGCGGGCGCACAGACAGACGCACGCACGCGGGCGCACAGACAGACGCACGCACGCGGGCGCACAGACAGACGCACGCGGGCGCACAGACAGACGCACGCACGCGGGCGCACAGACAGACGCACGCACGCGGGCGCACAGACAGACGCACGCACGCGGGCGCACAGACAGACGCACGCACGCGGGCGCACAGACAGACGCACGCACGCACCCGCACAGACAGACGCACGCACGCACCCGCACAGACAGACGCACGCACGGACCCGCACAGACAGACGCACGCACGGACCCGCACAGACAGACGCACGCACGCACCCGCACAGACAGACGCACGCACGCACCCGCACAGACAGACGCACGCACGCACAGACAGACAGACGCACGCGCACACACACAGACAGACGCACGCGCACACACACAGACAGACACGCACAGACGCACGCACGCACGCACAGACGCACGCACGCACAGATGCACGCACGCACGCACAGACGCACGCACGCACGCACGCACAGACAGACGCACACAGACACACGCACGCACAGACACGCACGCACAGACGCACGCACGCACAGACAGACGCACGCACAGACAGACGCACGCACGCACACACAGACGCACGCGCGCACAGACGCACGCACGCGGGTGCACAGACAGACACAGACGCACGCACAGACAGACGCACACACAGGCAGTCAGACGCACGCACAGACAGACGCACGCACGCACAGACAGACGCACGCACAGACAGACGCACGCACGCACACACAGACGCACGCACACACAGACGCACGCACACACAGACGCACGCACACACAGACGCACGCACAGAAAGTCGCACGCACAGACAGACGCACGCACGCACAGACAGACGCACGCACGCACAGACAGACGCACGCACGGACGCACAGACAGACGCACGCACAGACAGACGCACGCACAGACAGACGTACGCACAGACAGACGTACGCACAGTCACAGTATTTGATAACGTTTGATGTGTGTGTTTCAGGTGCATGAGCGAACAGAGGAGCTGGACTTCCTTCTGCTGGTGGTCAGAAAACTGCTGCGGTCCAACTCACGCTTTGTTAAGGTATACACACACACACGCCCCTCCTGGCGAGACTATCTCTGTTTAACCTGCATGTGATTGCATCTCTCTCTCTCTCTCTCTCTCTCGCTCCCTCTCCCCCTCTCTATCTACCTCTCTATCTCCCTCTCCCCCTCTCTCTCTCTCTCTCGCTCCCTCTCCCCCTCTCTATCTCCCTCTCCCCCTCTCTATCTCCCTCTCCCCCCCCCTCTCTCTCTCTCTCGCTCCCTCTCCCCCTCTCTATCTCCCTCTCCCCCTCTCTATCTCCCTCTCCCCCTCTCTCTCTCTCGCTCCCTCTCCCCCTCTCTCTCTCTCCCTGCCTCTCTCCCCCCCCCTCTCCCCCCTCTCTCCCCCTCTCTATCTCCCTCTCTGTCTCCCTCTCTCTCTCTCTCTCTCTCGCTCCCTCTCCCCCTCTCTATCTCCCTCTCCCCCTCTCTCTCTCTCTCTCGCTCCCTCTCCCCCTCTCTATCTCCCTCTCCCCCTCTCTCTCTCTCTCTCGCTCCCTCTCCCCCTCTCTATCTCCCTCTCCCCCTCTCTCTCTCTCGCTCCCTCTCCCCCTCTCTCTCTCTCCCTGCCTCTCCCCCCCCTCCCCCCTCTCCCCCCCTCTCCCCCCTCTCTCCCCCTCTCTATCTCCCTCTCCCCTCTCTATCTCCCTCTCTCTCTCTCTCTCTCTCTCTCGCTCCCTCTCCCCCTCTCCCCCTCTCTATCTCCCTCTCCCCCTCTCTCTCTCTCTCTCTCGCTCCCTCTCCCCCTCTCTATCTCCCTCTCCCCCTCTCTCTCTCTCCCTGCCTCTCTCTCTCTCTCTCTCCCCCCTCTCCCCCCTCTCTCTCCCTCTCTATCTCCCTCTCCCCCTCTGTATCTCCCTCTCCCCCTCTCCCCCCTCTCTCTCCCTCTCTATCTCCCTCTCTTCAGGTGATCCTGATGTCAGCTACGATTAACTGCACGGAGTTTGCGGAATACTTTGGTACTCCTTTTAGGAACCAGCTAAACCCAGCGTATGTGTTTGAGGTGGAGGGAGCGCCATACATGGTGGAGGAGTTTTACCTGGATGACCTCACAACCATCCTGCCCTTCAGAGTAAGGGACTGAAGGAGTGGGGGAGTGGCTGAAGGAGTGAGGGAATGGGCTTGTCCTTTCATTGTAGTTACATGTACAATTCTAATATCTTCATACAGATATATTATCACACTTTTCGTGAACAGTGTGAGATTTAACATGGTGTGTGTGTGTGTGTGAGGTGGACATGTCCTTCCCTGGTGATCCCTACATAACAGCGGAGATGTATAATGTTGCAGTGAGCCTCATCCAGAACTTTGATGAGATGGAGACTAAACATCAAAGGTCAGCTTTCACAGTGACCCACACGAGTGTTCAGAATTATGAATTCAGAAGTTTTGTTTATTATTTGTTGTGTTTATCGATTCATTTATTGACTTTCTGATCCACTTAATGACTTACTGGCTGAATGACTTATTCACTCATGTACTAAGTTAAGCCATTTTAGCCAGTCTGTTAGCTCCTGTTAGCCTTGTAGTCTGAGCACCACACTAAAGACACATTTTGCCTGGTGAACATCTTGGGTACCTTCAGTTAAATGGACAATTAATGATTTTACTCAGAAAAAACAAACGTGTGTGTGTTGGACAGTGGTTTTGAACAGGACGGTCGTACATCTCTCCCCGAGAGGGGCAGTGTTCTGGTGTTTCTGCCTGGACTCGCCGAGATTCAGTACATGCAAGAAGCTCTCGCTAAACTTGTCCGCAAAAGGTCAGTGAAAACCTTTAAGATAATTTCATCATTCAGAGTCGTTGAATGACACTAGATTTATCCAGACCAATTAGCTTTGTTTAGCGCTTTTTTTTTAAATTATTTTTAACATTAATGGAGTTATTCAGTCAGAATGATTACACTGGGTTTAGTGTGTCTGCATTATTCAGGTTTAGGAAGACTTATTTATTCACATTAGAAGAAGAAATGTAGGCGACAGATTTTTTAGGACTAGAAATTAATTAATTATTATTAATATTAATCATTAATTAATTTTTCAAATCTGAATGAAACCTTTGAGTGTGTGTATGTGTCAGGTTGCAGGTGTATCCTCTTCACTCCACAGTCACTCTGGAGGAGCAGAATGGGGTGTTTTTGGTACCTGCACCTGGCTATAGGAAGGTAACACTCACATGCCCCCCCCTTTTGCGTTCTCTCTCTCTCTCTCTCTCTCTTTCTCTCTCCCTCTCTTTCTATCTCCCTCTCTCTCTCTCTCTCCCCCACTCCCTCTCTCTGTCTCACTCTCTCTCTCTATCTGCCTCTCTCTTTATCTGTCACTCTCTCTCTCTCTCACTCTCTATCTCCCACTCCCTCTCTCTCTATCTCCCTCTCTCTCTCTCTCTCTCTCTCTCTCTCTCTCCCTCCCCCTTTCCCCCCCCCCGTCTTATTCTCTCTGTTTCTGTCTCATTTTTGTGCTATTTTAAAAAAAAAAAAAAAAAAAGCTCAGGAAATAGTTGCCCAGTTACCCAAACTGTTGTGTGTGTGTGTGTGTGATTTCACAGATAATCCTGTCCACCAACATTGCGGAGAGTTCAGTCACAGTTCCTGATGTTAAATATGGTGTGTGTGTGGGCAGGGGGGGGGGTATGATGATGATTATGGTGTAGAAGGTTAAATTGTCTGGACAATAGCACTGAAACTGAACTTGACTTACGACATGCCTACTAATGGAATTAAGTGTGTGTGCGCATGTGTGTGTGTGTGCATGCGTGTGTGTGTGAGACAGTGATCGACTTCTGCTTGGTGCGTCACCTGGTATGTGACAAAGAGACAAACTACCAGTCTCTCCACCTTACCTGGGCTTCCAAGACCAACTGTAACCAGCGACGAGGTGAAATCTAAACACTGATACTTTATATTTTATTCAACATTTACTCCCCTCCTCTCTCTGTCTCTCTTTCTTTGATTCATTCTCTCTCTCTCTCTCTCTCTCTCTCTCTCTCTCAGGTCGAGCAGGTCGTGTGTCTAAAGGGTTTTGCTATCGCTTGGTCACCCGAACTTTTTGGAATGACGAGATTCCAGAGTACACCATTCCTGAGATGCTGGTATGAGCATTACTGCACAAATTACTTGGGGTTGATAAGGCAACGCTGCTGAGCAGATCTGATTATCAGACAATCGTTCTTGTTCTCTTTTGAGTGGTTTATACTCAATACAGCACTGACACTCGTGTGATTGTGTGTGCGTGTGTGTGTGTGTGTGTGTGTATGTATGTATGTACACAGCATTCTCCTTTAGCTAATACTGTATTAAAAGTGAAGTTGTTGGATATGGGTGATCCGTGCTCTCTGCTCTCCACGGCGCTCACACCTCCAAACCTGGATGACATTGAGAGGACCATCCTGCAGCTCAAAGAGGTCAGGGGTCACTCGCCTCCATATGACCTACACGCATCAACCGAGCTGTCCCAAACATTACAACACACTGTGTGTGTGTGTGAGAGAGAGGAAGCATGTGTATTACCCATAATGAATTGCGTCAATAATAAAAATGAAAAGGCTACTAGCAGGGGGAGTCTGTGTGGTGATGTGACCATATGTGATGTTCTCAGTAGAGAACATATGTGATGTCCAGTTTTTGCAAAGTGTATTCGGATGAGTGCTAATGTCACTTTCTAAATGCTAATTAGCCTATTACTAATTGGAATCTTTTTCTGTATCTAGGTCTGAAATATTTGTGTGTGTTTGTAGATAGGTGCTCTCTCGGTGTCTAGCAGCAGTATGAACAGGTTTGATGGTGAGTTAACATTTCTGGGCCGGGTTCTCGCTCACCTCCCTGTGGATCTGCACTTTGGGAAGCTCATTGTCTTAGGACACGTCTTCGGCTGTCTGGAGGAGTGTCTCATCATCGGTACTGCTGTGTGTGTGTGTGTGTGTGTGAGGTCATTTTTAATATAATTCAATACACAGTCAATTATCAGGAAAATGACTAATGATCATACCGACTTCAAAAATCACAATCTGAGTAACATCAAATACAGAAATGTTAGCTTTTCTAAAGCATTTAATTGCTATACACATCATTCTGCTCTCTCTCTCCGTTACTCTCTCTTTCTCTATCTCAATCTCTCTCTCTCAGCTGCCTCTCTCTCTTTGAAGAGTTTTTTTGCAATGCCGTCCCTGCAGCAGCTTCCAGGTTACCGGTGAGTTTAACTTCTTGTCCTTCTTAAATGTTTTTTGTTGTATTGGTGTCTAATCCTGCTGTTTGTTTTGTGTGTGTGGGGTCTTTCAGGAGTAAGCTGTCATTTGCTCAGGGTGTGCCCAGTGACCTCATTGCATTTGTTAATGTCTTCAAGGTACAATCTTCTTCAGTGTCTTCTTGTCTTTAATGTTCTTTCCACAAGGCATGTGATCTTTGTCCCAGATATTTAACATGGGGGTTTAGTTGTGTCCCGGTTTTCCCTCTGTTTGTGCCCCCCCCCGCAATCTCACAGGCAACCTAGTCTTTATCTACATCTATGATACAGATGAGGACATGACTATTCTTTTCCTTTCTGAAATTTGTCACAATTCACCTATTTAAGGCATCAGTGCTATCCCTATATTCACCCTGGGCTTTGGTTTCTCCCAGAATTCCAGTGCATCTTAATGTTTTCTCCGATTCCCATTAAATCCTCCTTCAACTACACTGTCCCTTATTCTCTCTGCAGCTGTTCACCTGTAGCTAGTTATGTGTGTATTTATGTTTTAGGCCTGGTACATCTCCAGAGTCAAAGGAGAACTTAGACGCCCAAAGGTGAGGTGTGTGTGTGTGTGTGTGCGTGAGCGTGTGTGTTCTACAAATGCCCAAGTGATAGATGGTTAAGTGTGTAGTGTGCAAATATAGTCTACAATTTAATATGGAGCCAAAACTAAACCTCTCAGAGAGAGGACGTGCAGGAAATGCATTAAATATGGGAGGGAAATGATATCTTCTTTTTTCTGCTAAATTACGTGTGTGTTTTCAGGATGAGCTGGAATGGGGCAAAGAGAACTGCATTCAGATCAAACGGATACGAGAGGTTACAAGCATCACACACACACACACACACAAAGCAGAAATGATGTGTCCATAGATGTGTTTATTGATTGTGTGTGTGTGTGTGTGTGAGATACAGGTGGCCGAGTTGTTTGAAGATCTGAAGAATCGAGTGTCACAGTTCAACATGCACATCAGTGAAACATCCTCTCCCTCAGACTACACCAGCACACACACGCAGAAATTCATACTGCAGGTATACACAAGCATACACAACATAGCACAAGCCAGCTGTACCTCATTATTAAATAATAATTAATCTTCTGTTTCTCAGGTGGCAATCGCAGGCGCATTTTATCCAAATTACTTCCTCCAGGGAAGTGTGGACGAGGAGCTCGCTTCAAAGGAACTCTTCGGGAATGACCCCAGGACCACTGTACTGGTATATCAGGTTACAGTTTTTCAGGGGATTACCATTACTTCTACACTAAAAATAATAATAATATTTTCTCTCACTCTGTCTCTCTCTTCGGTCAGGTTCGTAATCTCCCCCCATTTGCATTCCTCTACTATAAACAGCTCCAGTCTCTCTTCAGACAGTGTGGTCAAGTCAAATCCATCACCTTTGATTGCTCCAGGTACCACCATCCTGTGTATATGTGTCCTAGAAATTTCTGGAATTCAAACACACACTTCACATGCTTGCCTATTGCTGCTAGGTAATCGTAGTGAATCTCCTGAGTGGATGCATGTGGGATTAGTCTTTTGATCCCCATGGCAGAAGTGGAACATCAGGACAATGCTCATTCAGTTTTTTGGACATTAACTGACATGTTCATAAAAATCTTCTTCCCCCACACAGCACACACACAGCAGATCTTTTCCCCTTTGCTTTTGCCATGGAGATCACAGAACAATGTGCATCATAGTACCACGTGCATCCACAAGGTATGATTCCATCATCAATTGGTTGGGGGCCCAATTCGCCAGACACTAAGTTTGCGCTGCCTAGTGCTGAGTGTGTGTTCCATGTTCAAATTTTTTTGTGTGTGTTTTGTCTGTGTGTATCAGGGCCTATGTTGAGTTCTACCGCTCGTCACTGAGAGGTTCTGGCATTCTCCCGGAGGTCTCTCTGTCTCTCCTCCTCACTCTGCAGAGACATCCTCTCTATCTCCACGTTCATGCTGCTGAAGAGGTGGAGACTCGTGCAGGGGGTCAGAGTATCTCGCACCTCAAATATGCACGGTACACACAAAGAGTATCGTCAGAAACTGTTGTGTTACAATATCAAATAATGCCAGATAATTATAGAATGCCTTTTGAGTTGCCATAGTTACACAGAAAGACTAGACATTCTCTCTCTCTCTCTCTCTCTCTCTCTCTCTCTCTCTCTCTCTGTGTGTCTTTGTTTCTCTCAGGGTGAATGTAGATTTTCAGAATCAGACTGTGAGCCCTGTTGGAGGTCTGATCAGCTCCATCGATCCAGAAAAACTTCCATCTAATCCTGTCTTCATTGTCAATATCACAGAGGTGTCCATTCATTCACTTTCAGTGCACAAATTGTGTGGATGCTAACAGGATTTTAATGTTTGGGTGAAGTCAAACAAATTAACAAGTTGTTTTTGTTTCTCTTTCACCGTGTGTGTAGGTCATTGAAGTGGGGCATTTCTGGGGTTTCCAGTCTGACGAGGCGAGTCTGGAGAAACAGCGGCGGCTGACCGCAGCCATTAATTCGCAGGAGCTCTTCCAACTTTCTGTGGCGATTTATCCAAACCTTCTGTGTCTCGCCCCTTTTTCTGACACACATACTGAACCGGGAAACTATTACAGAGCCAAAATACTGCACATTCTTGGGAGTAATGTGGAGGTAACACACACACATACACATGCTCGTACATCTTCTGAACTGTCTGTATGTCAGAGAATGGTGTGGTTAAAAAAAATGCACGTTATTGTGTCTATTTTCAGGTGGGTTTGTTATAAAGCTGTGTGTGTGTGTGTGTGTGTGTGTGTGTGTATATACAGGTGCTCTTTGTGGACTTTGGAAACATGTCCAAGGTGTCGTGTAATTCTCTGAGGGAACTTCCAGTTGACCTGCAAGCTCTTCCCTTTCAGGTATTATCTCCATGGCAACAAGGCTGTAATTAAACATCTTCAGTACCACATAATTAAACCAAAAATAATAAGTGGTGGTATACTGAGGAGTGTGTGTGCGTGCGTGTGCGTGTGTGCACCTTCAGGCTCAGGAGTTCAGTGTGGCGTGTTTGGCTCCATCAGCACAGTCGATGATTCTGGGCAATCATTGGAGCAGTCGAGCTCGAAACCGCTTCATCACACTTGTGCATGGCCGTTTGGTCATGGTCACACTCTACTCCATCCTGCATGGCATTATGCGTGTCCATCTGCATGTCTCTATGGAATCGGGGGACATCAGCGTAGCAGACTTGCTCGTGCAAGAAGGCCATGCTCGACTCATACCCGAGAGCTTCGAAAGCAAGGTAACTACCGGAAAGATGCGTTAAAAGTGTGGATGTGGCAACCCACGTTGAAACCACAGCATGGGATGATGTTAAATCTGTACATAAATATATGAAATTTAGCCCCTCCCTCTCTCTCTCTCTCTCTCTCTCGTTCCTGCAGCAGTCTCATGAGATTCTGACAGCTCTGTATCAGGACCTGAATGCAGGAACGTTCACCCCGAGCTCCACCAGTAGTGCCTGGAAAAAACGCAAAGAGGAAGAGAAGCGGCTGATCAACGGTCTGCTGCTGACCTTCTCTAAACCCAGACACAACACCCCCAAGTGCAAGGTTCCACAACTCCTACCTTTTACAGACAAGTTACACAATCACACACACTGTATTATCTCTAACATCATCACTATTACTCCTGCACAGGTTCCAGTTCACGGCCCTTACACTCCTCATAAGGTGACATTTCACAGCATGAGCAGCACTGCACACTTCAGGTAACACACACACACACACACACACCCATATATATGTATAGGTTAATGGCTGCTGTTTGTCTGTTTGAAGGTCAGTTGCTATCGACAAAAACAGCATTAACTCTGTGTTGGTGAACGATCATCCTCACGACCATCATGACAGGATGCTGGTGGCTGGGTCTGTCTCTCTGAGTGCCTCAGGTACCTGTCTGTCTCTCTCTGGGCCTCAAGTCTCTGTCTGTCTCTCTCTGGGCCTCAAGTCTCTGTCTGTCTCTCTCTGTGCCCTGGGTTCCTGTCTGTCTCTCTCTGTGCCTTGGGTTCCTGTCTCTGTGTTTGTCTGCATCTCTTAAAATTTCCTTATAGCTGCTTTGTGTCCATCGTTAAAAGACATATACAAATGTTATGCAAAAAATGTTTTAAGGGTGTGTGTGTGTGTGTGTGTGTGTGTGTGTGTGTGAATGCAGGTGTATGTATTTTGCTAAAAGATACTACTCTGATGCCTCACATCCCTGGCCTTCCTGCCATTATCACCATGCTCTTCACCCCCATCATGGAGCTACGGTCTGTCTCACTGTTCCACAATCACCTGTTTCACTGCACTACACACACACACCGGTCCTTGATAACTGTGTGTGTGTGTCGTGCAGCACTGATGAGGAGCGAACCTGCTTCACTGGAGCTCTGTGTGGTTTGGGCTCCAAGTCCAGCACTCATGATCCCATTCTGCCAGAGCACGACATTGAGATGGCCTTCGATGTGAAGTTTGATGTTGATGACATTGCAGAGGTGATGGTGGGGGTGTGTGTGTGTGTGTGTGTGCTCATGGGTATGTGCAAATATTCATATATAAGGATAGTAAAGGTAGCAAATGCCATTAGCTGGAGCAGAGGGGACTTACTGATGATGCTGAAGGTAAATAAGTGTGTGTGTGTTCCAGATAAATGCACTGAGAGGGACGATGAACCGGTTGGTGTGTGAGGGTCCACACGGTCTCCTCCATATTGACCCGGAGAGAATCCACTCACTGCAGGATGATGCTCGAGATCGACTCCTCAGGTGATAATCACAGCGCTGAACTACAGTAAGATCAGTACAGTGCACTGGGCTGCTGGGTCAGGGGCAGGACGAATGGACAATTAAATTAGGGAGGAGAGTTTATTCTTATTTATTCTATAATATGTCTGGGGTTTCTGAAAGTTTGTATAATTCTGCTAAATGATAATGAGGATGCGTTTTCTCTGTGAAAGAGACAGACAGTGATTTTGGTGTGTGTGTGTGTGTGTGGTGTTTTTTCCAGGCTGTTTTGTAAAACTCCCCACAGAGAAGACCAGACCCCAGTTTATTACGACAAACCCAAACACTGGAACCAGGTAACACAACTGTATGCCATCTCTCATTCACTTAGAGTTTATAGAGTAAAGAGTTCCATCAAACGTATTTTAATTTTTTTTTTTTACTGTCACTTACAATTAAGTCATTTGTGTGTGTGTGTGTGTGTTTCAGGTGGACCCCTCCCAGCAGATGGAGGTTGTGCAGAAGAATGACAGCAGAATTAAAAGTGTTTTGTTCCGGATGCACCCCATAACTCTGCTGAACATGTGAGAATTTGTGTTATAAAAATGTAAGCGTTCTTATTTTGCTGTAGAATAGCAGCGGTCAGTTGTTTTAGATCTTCTTTTCTTTTCTTTCTTTTTTTTTTTTCAAACTATGTTGGTCTGCAGTTGTTGCTCCTGTCCACTAGATGGCACTTTGTTGGTCAATAAATAACCGAGTTTATTATGCATTTACTCTGTTTACAGTGTGTGTGTGCGTGTTGACAGTGTATTGTGATATTTAGCAGGAGTGTCCAGCTATCGTGCGCACACACACACACACACATTTAAGAGGAGGGACGTTCTTGTTAATCAATCAATGAAGGAGGCGTGGCCTCTGTTTCTGTAGGTTCTAGTGAAGGTAGTGGGAACTTGTGCTAACTGTGGGCTTTGCCTATGATAAAGAGGCTGCAGTGCATTGTGGGTAATCATGTTACACGCTTTTTTCCCCTTTACTACTGACTAAACTCTCCACAGCCAATAAAAACACAGACGTTTTACATTAGAGAACATTTATTCATTCTTGTTCAATTAAATACACGAGTGCAAACAGTTACAGAGTGGACGCTGAGCTGGAATCCAACAACACTGACCTGAACTGAACTGAACACACTCCTGACTTTACAAAAGCTAAATTACACTTAACACACTTTGAAATTCATGTGTTTAACACACACACACCCACAGGAGAAAAAACATTCACAATATATTCATATTAATGCGTGTGTGTGTGTGTGTGTGTAAGCAGTGATGTAGGCATAGGTTGAGAGAGTGTGAGATGTTCTTACAGTCAGATTAAAGCAATGCAGTATGAAGGAATAGAAAGAAAGAGCGATATCTTATTATTTACTAAAGACTGACGTTCATGCATTTTAATCTGAAGCAAAATGAGAGCGAAAAAGCTGTTTCAAATTTTTTCCACTGGTGACATTATTAACCATCAGGCGTGTTTCCCAGCTGAGAGATTCAACCCTACAGTAGTGATCACTTGCGTCACATCGTGTCCTCATTTTCCAGGAACGTAACTTAGCTATCTAATTAACACTCTGTTAGCAGAATACTGTCATGCGCGGGTAGCTTGAACATAGAAACTGATTTTTGGACGACATTTAAATTCAGGATTTTAATTAAATTAATTAATTCATTAATATTTGTTATTATGGGCTCCATCAGCTCTGTTACTTGATAACCTCAGCTTTTTTTTTTAGTTGTATGTCGCTAATCATCACAACCATCAATGATCTCTGATGCTGAGGTTCTTGGTTGACCAGCACACTGTCCAATCCGAACGGCTCCAGCTGATCATGTGGTTTTATTATTATTTATCAAATACACCATGTAGTATAATAATAATAATCCTGATCCAGTGTCAGGTAATAATAGTTTGTAATAATTTGTTATTGGGCTCCTCGTTAATACACCCTCGTTGACTTCCCCTTAGACGTGTGTACCTTAGTGTGCACTCTCAGCAAGGATCGCTGTAGCGCAAGTGATTTACTCCGCTTCATGCTAGCTCGCTCTTTCAGATACAAAGCCAAGCCTCAGCGCCTGACGTTCATATGGCGGTGCATTCTGGGAAATGTGTTCTGGTAAAGGCTGCAGTGATGCCCACTTGATCACTATATACCTTACAAGATCATAAATAGGGAAGTGGAAGTCAACAAGGGTGTATTAAAAACAGGATTGGGACGCAGCCTCACTGCAGTCGGTACTGGCTTGGTGTGATCAGTGGTTTTGGATGGTGGGATTTTACTCATCCTTCCTCTTGGCTCCAGGAACCTTCTCCCTCAGTCTACACACACACACACACACACACACAGATCTCAGCTGATGGACTATACTTCAAAGTGTTTGTGTGTCTGTGGTTCAGTTTGTACTCACTTTGTCATTACAGAGTTCACCTGAGTTCTCACTAGTCCCAGGTACTGATCTATCTGTTTCTGTAGAGAGAGAGAGAGAGATGCACAAACACAGGTGGAGAGAAGAGAGGGAGACAGAAGTATATCAAGAAATGGACAGAGAGATGAAGAGAGGCACAAACAGATGGGGAAAGACAGGAAAACAGGTAGACAGACAGGAGAGAGAGGGAGAAATCCTTAATATGGATTTAATGTTCTTGTTCTCTGTGTGCTTAGAGTAAAAGTTATAACATTATTCAGATCATACCTGATATTTCTCGTACACCAGTGGCACTGTGAACACACACACCACAACTGGGGAGAGAGAGAGAGAGAGAGAGAGTCAACACACACACACACACACAGGGGTTATATACCTGTGTGTGTGAGTGAGCATGTAGGCATGTGCACACGTCTGTGGGTTAATCATTAACCTTTGCCATGCTGACTGTGTGACTTAAACAGTACTATACACACACGCACAGAGCTCTGAGGGTTCTGGGTCATCTATATAAGGTGTAAAGGTGCCTTTTGTGTGTTTTCTTACCCAGAATTAGCAGAGTGAGGCCGTTAAACAGAGCGCCAACGTATGTCAGCAGCCACATCAACACTGCGAACTACACACACACACACACACACACACACCTGTAAGTGTGTTTTCCCTGTTTCTCAGATTCGTACATCATTGTGACAGGATGGTGAGATTATAGACTTTTGTAATATTGTGATGATCATGGGTTCGATATTTTATAAGTTTTTATAAAACAATATGAAGTAATTGTTCATTTGTCTTCAAAATATATAGGAATGTTTTTAAAGACAGCTGCTGATGGTTTTAAGGTGCCTCATGCAGCATTACTGTGTGTTTAATAACAGAGCTGTTAGTAAACCTCCTCAGGAGGTCATTCAGGTCATGTGACCAGCGCACCTTTAAAGAGTCGATCAGGTCCTGCACGAGGAAAAGCCTTCGCAGCTCCTTCAGTGTGTAATTCAGATAGAGCTGCACTTTCTCCACATATTTACTGATCTGCTCAGGAGAGAGAGAGATCTCCTGCTCCAGATACGCCCTGATACAGAGGGAGGGAGGGAGGAAGAGGGAGAGAGAGTCACTGAGGGTACATCTATTAATTCATCTCCAGCAGAGATGCTGTTCGTTACACAAGCTGCTGTATTGCTTCATCACTTACTAAGAGATTTTAATAAACACACTTCTGAGTTCAGGAGAAAGTCACATGACCTCAAATATCATGAAACTCCACTAGAATCAGGTTTAGATTTAGACTTTGGCTCGGTGTGATGTAGGTGATGCAGACATTGAGGCGTGTCCCAGTGCCGTTACCATAAACATGACGCTCTCAGAGTGCTGCTATCAGACTGAGGCAGGATGACCAGGACTGTTCAAGGCTAAGATGATTTCGGGAAGCGGATTCAGTAACAGGAAGAAGATGGCTCATGAGTTTAGGAGTCATTTGAGAGCTGAAAGAGTCGACTGAACTGAACTGATTCACTAAGAAGAGACTGGCTTAAAGGTTTTTGGAAACAGTCTCTGCATTAACACACACACACACACAGTTTCTCACTTGAATGGGTGTCCATCGTCAGTCTTCTGCACGGCCTGCAGCACGGACTTGTACACTCTGAAGCTGATGGTGGTGGAGAGAGCGGCAAGGGCGAGGTACGCCATCACACTCACCACGCTGAACTGAGTCAGAGAGAAGAGCAGCAGCAACACACTGCTGAACAACACGGCCGTCTTCCTCACATCCCGCCAGTGCAGCAGCTCCACCACTGTCCAGCACACACACACACACAGATATTAACCTTAACAGGACACAAAATGCACTGGAGCCATTTTAGTGCTGATGAAAACAAACATAGGTCCTGTATGTGTGTGTGTGTGTTTTGTAGGAATGTGAGTCAAATGAAAACCTTAAAACTCTGGTGTCATTTGGATTCGGACACTTGTTACATACATATATTTATTCTTCCTTTGTCCTTCTTTGTCTTCCATAAGTTACCTTCTGCCATGTGGTTGCTACTGACAGCTGACAGTGTCTCACATACACACACACACGGCTTGGCAAGGACATTTCCTAAAATGTTATCAGGTGTGTTTTGATAAGGCCGTAAAGTGACCAGCTTAAACAAATGACCTGAAACACGCCTCCTGTGCCACTTTCTTTCTCCTATTACACAATACATCTCACTAGCTACAGTAAAAAAAAAGGATGCTAACAAAGCTAATATGACAAACTATAATGCTAATGTCCACTAATGACTAGTGTCACAGCCAACAACTTAGAAATCCTGGAATTCTGACTAAACCTGAAGCCAGCATTATTATGTATCTTGTTTAATGCTAACAAAAATAAGCTAAGCTAACTTTACGCTCTTAAACATGAGCTAAGCTAAGGTTTACATCGGTGTGTCTGATCGATCGAGGTGTTAACCTGCACACGCTGCCATGACAACCCCAACACCTCGATCTGGATCATCTGGTTACAGTTGCTATGGACAGTAAAGATCCTGCTGCTGTGGCGACAGTTTCAATCAGCATCAGTGATGAAAGGAGAGAGAGAGAGAGAGAGAGCGAGAGAGAGAGCTCAAGTCTCCTGAGCGATTCTCCCTCCTGTCCCCACAGCGCTAATTTTAGCTGAAGAGGGCAGAATAGAATGTCGGCCATTTTACTTTACACTGGATTCTGTGTTAACTCTTTACAGCCAGAGAACAGGGGCTGGGTTCCGCCTCACACCGTTTAATCCATCGGGTTCTCTTAAGAACCTTTTTTTTTTAAAACCTATCCTTCAGTGACATTTCCAGAGTGTTCCATTTTCCCTAAGCGCGTGTGAGAAAACTGTGTTCATGTTCATCTAACTGAATGTTTTATATTGAGGTTAAAATCGTGAGAATGCTGTTGCTTGGCAACTGGGAAACAGTAACAGTAGGAAATGATCTAAAATCATCCGAAACCTCAACATTTACCTCAGATATATGGATAAATAACTTAAATTAATTCCAGAAAAGGAATTAAGCTAAAGTTTCACGGCCTACGCTAAGCATCGGCTAATCCGAACACCTAGACTTCTGATGTGTTCATAAACAAGATAAAACAAAATAAATTCTATTTTATTTGAATGTAATGTTTTTTTCTGTAAATATGGAACTGAGAGAATGATTTGATAACGCTTTCTGTTCAATGGATCCATAGCTTACTCACATTTCTATGATTTTATCATAATTATCTCAAGGAATTAGCCGAAGGTTGAGTCTCCTATATCTTCCACAGCCAGTTTGTTTTGGATTTTGTACCGTGATCAGAGTCACATGAGCTCCATTAACGCTTCCCTCTCTCCACATGCCGGCTAACGTCACGCTAATCCCATGTGACGTATTGATTAGGATTAAACATTGCACTAGAATCAGCATTTAATTGTCTTGTCTAGCATTGAACTTATGGACTAGCTACCTCGCTAATGTAATCACCAAGCTAACAACATTTACATTCCATCTGGAAAAGTAATATTGACACGATGAGCAGTGCATTAATGTGAGATTAGTAAATTGAGTTGGATGAACATGAGCAGTAACTGGACAGCGCTGTTATTTTTATGCTTTACATTCCCACCTTCGGGGGGGGGGTGGGTAAACTGGACTGTTAGAGATGAAACTTGGCTCTTCTCTTGTCTCTGTGAAATATTCTGTTCATTTTTATTCTCTCTCCTTGTTATAGATGGAACAGGAACACCAGATCATTCCGGCTCACTTTACCCCTGGACTGTACCTGAGACAGGTGTGAGGTTCAGTCAGTGAGGTGCATGAGACCCTAGTAATGAGACAGTGTTCCTATTTTACCAGCTAAAACACACACGTATGACTGCTGACGTGTGTATGTTTAAAAACACCCCTCATGTACAGCCTTCCTGTAGTCAGGAGCGTGTTCAGCAGCTGTTAGCATCTGGAGCTCAGGATTGTTCCACGCGTCTGTTCTCTCAGAACCGCGACAGACAATCAGCTCAGGTGAAGCTCAGAATATTCATCACAACTGTTAGTAAAATTATTCAGAATACATGCTAATGTTCACACTGCTGCTAACATGCTGTCTGAGAGAACACACACACACACACACAAAGTCAAAACACAACACACAACCGCTTCAGTGTTAATGAAGTAAATAAAGCTAACAAAGCGGAGAAGAGGACTGACCTGTACCACCCATGACTGCAGAGACAGAGAGAGAGAGAGAAAAGAGAGACAGCAGCTGAACAAGCACACAAAAGGAACAAGAGAGAGAGGGAGGGAGAAGAGAGAGAGAGAGAGAGAGAGGGAGAGAGGGAACATTTGCACACTGATAGAGTAAGAGAACTCCCACTGGCATTGGCTAGCTGATCACACACACACACACACACACACACACACTGGTCTCAATACCACACATACCCACTGACAAATGGGCTGAACGAAAAGAACACACACTGAGTGACTGAGCTTGTGTGTGTGTGTGTGTGTGTGTGTTTGTGTGTTTGACTTTAAGTTTGAAAGAGAGACGAGGAGGGAAAGTAGGTAAGGTGGCGATAGTTGCCATAGATACAGTGCTCTAATTCCTCTCTTCCACACACACACACACACACACACACACACAGAGCCTGAGATGATGAATAAGCTCATGGGAGATTAAAAAAAAAAAGTCTGCTGATGAAGAGAGAGTGAGAAATGTCTTTCATCT